>NC_056731.1:1097192317-1097492317 GCF_019279795.1 Protopterus annectens | reverse complement strand
ATCAGGGCAGGACGGTCCAGAGCACATGGCAACAATCAGAATGCCACCTGCACATAAATGTCCTGGAGATGAGGGTGGTGCTTTTGACGTTGCAAGCCCTTCAGAGCTCTCTTCCCACAGGGACTATAGCAATTCAAACGGACAATATGTCTGTGGTGTGGTACATAAACAAACAGGGCGGAACAAAGTCCTACCCCCTATGTCGAGAAGCACTCAGACTTTGGCAATGGGCGATTTTCTATCAATGGTTTCTGATAGCAACGTACATCCCCGGGAATTCCAACGTCATAGCGGACAGATTGAGCAGAACTATCCTCATGCCTCACGAGTGGTCTCTAAATCAAGCGGTAGCAGACAGAATATTTCAGAAGTGGGGCCAGCCTTGCTGCGATCTTTTCGCAACCCCTCAAAACGGCAAGTGCCTCGACTTCTTCACACTCTCTCCTCTACCAGGCCATCCCCCCAGAGACGCTCTTATTCACGATTGGCCCCGGTGTCTTCTATATGCCTTTTCTCCCTTACTATTGATCCTGCAATTAATTCAGAAAGCAACCGCATTGAGATCCAAAATGATCCTCATTGCCCTGTTTTGGCCTCGACAAGTATGGTTTCCGTTCCTGCACAGTTACCTACTGGAACAGCCTTGGCATCTGGAACCCCTTCCGGATCTGTTGACCCATCTCACGGGCAAGCTGCATCAGTCTCTTCATTCCCTCAACCTCACAGCTTGGTTGCTCCACTTCCAGCCATAGCCAGGCTTCCCCTTATTTCTCCTCCTGTTCGTGATATTATTCTGGCTTCCCATAAGTCCAATACTAGAAAGACTTATGCGAGTAAATGGAAGCGTTTTTCGCACTGGGCACAAACTAGGTCCCTAGATCCTTTCCATGCACCCATTCATAAGGTTCTAGACTTTCTGGCGGAGCTTTTTCATTCAGGGTCATCGTCGGCCACTATTAGGGTACAATTAGCGGCCATTGCTAATTTTCATGTTGGGCTCTCAGAAGCAAATATTATGTCCCACAAACTCTGTAAAGCCTTCCTCAAGGGCATCTTTTTGCTTAGACCTCCAGTTAAAGATCCAACTCCACAATGGGATTTGAATTTAGTTCTAACCTCATTGATTCTGCCTCCTTTTGAACCTGCAGCTTCTTGCTCCCTCAAGCTTCTTTCTTGGAAAACTCTGTTTTTAGTAGCCATAACATCTGCCAGAAGGGTATCGGGACTTCAAGCCTTGTCTGTCCGTCCCCCTTATTTGGTCTTTTACAAAGACAGGGTAACTCTCAGAACAAACCCTTCCTTCCTACCGAAAGTGTCCTCGGAAGCAAATCTAAACCACTCCATTGACTTGCCTGTCTTCTTCCCAGACTATTCCAACAGGGCTGAACAGAAATTACATTCATTAGATGTTCATCGCCAATTACGGTATTATCTAGACAGGACAAAACAACTCAGTCAGACCAGCTCTTTCTCTCTTATGCTGCAGGAAAGAAAGGGCTTCCGGTATCGAAGGTTACTCTTTCCAGATGGTTGACATCTATTATTACCTTTGTCTTTGAGTTGAGACGCAGGCAACTTCCGTCTAGGCCTAAGGCTCATTCAACCAGGGCACTATCAACATCAACGGCATTTCAAGCAGGGTTACCACTAGATGCCATATGTGTAGCAGCTACATGGGCTTCCAAACGTACCTTTATTGCCCATTACAAACTTGATATAGCCTCAAGAAATAGAGCTGACTTTGGTTCCACTGTACTCGGGAGTCTGTTCCATTGAGCCACCCAGGACTAAGATGCTAGGGACGCTGTCCCATCCAGCAAGAATGAAGGCGAGAATGACAACTTAACATTAATAAGTTATGTTCTTACCATAACGTTCCATGTTAGTTGTCTTCTCGCCTTCTTTCTTGCGTCCCTCCCTCCTGCCCCCTAGCCTGGATAGACTAGAGGTCTCTGAGTCCTTCCATTTCTGGAGATACAACATGTTACGGTTTTCCCGTATCCTTAGTGTTACTAGCAGGGAGCCCATACTTGCAAATGAGGATTATGATATTATATTTATGCTAGTCTTAGCTTCCAAACGAGATCTGGGGAGTTAGCGCATTGTATTGTGGGTTATAGGGCTGCCTCGAGCCGGTAAAAATAGCTCTCGAGCTATAGTATAGGCTGAGTCGGAGCCGAGGATCGGCTCCGAACCCATCCAGCAAGAAAGAAGGCGAGAAGAAGACAACTAACATGGACGTTATGGTAAGAACATAACTTCTTATTCTCTCCCTCCAGTTCATAGTAAGCCAGACAGATACTACAGGGTTCCTGACTCCCACAAGTTCCTTTTCAAAAGCCCTACTGCTGATCCTGAAACCATTTCTCAGGGTCCCAAGGGCGTTTAGGCCTCTACTGCTAAAAACCTACACCTTCTGATAGAGATTCCAGGCCACTGAATAGATTGGTTAAGAAGGTTTACATGTCTGCAACCTTGGCAGTCAGGGCTTTAAACTGTCAATTTCATATGCTTAAATATCAACAGCATGTTATGGGACTACTTAAACAGAAAATGAAGTTAATCTCTGACTGTGTGGAAAATAAAGATTTGCAGGATTTATTACATTCAGCTGAACATGTTGGAAAACGTACTTTGCAATGTGGTTTTGATTCTTTGGAGGCCTCTTGCAGGGCTGCTGTAACTGGATCTGTGATAAGAAGGCATGCTTGGCTCAAAGAGCAAAATCTGCCTGACCATGTCAAAGCAAAATTGCTGGATGCTCCTTTACAACAGGACCGTCTCATTGGTAATAAGTCTGAAGAAGTTTTAAAAAAGATGGAAGATAAAGCTAAATCTATGCGAACTGTGAAAGATTTCATACAAGTGCAGCCTCCCAGATGTAGTGGGCACTGGCCTTCTAAGAACTGGTCTTTTCCAGTTCCCTCGAGAGCCGCTCAAGTCAAATCCAGACATTCCAAAGTCTCCAGGTTTCAGTCACAAGGGACTTTTAGAACAAAACAATGGGGTGCCTCCACCTCCAAATCTGGAAGCAACAAGGCACCTCCTTATGGTAAACGGTCTCAATGACTTTCCTCTACAATCACCAAGCACTTATCTTTTAGCCGCCCCTTTGGGGGTAAACAGCCACTTCATGCACGTAACTGGCAACTGATTACCCAGGACAAATGGGTTTTAAATATAGTATCTCAGGGATACAGATTTCATTTCCACACGTTGCCAATCCCAAAAGGATGGCCAGATCTGCCCCCAAATCAGTGGGCAGAGGTGCAAAAACATGTTCTGTCCCTCATGAATATGGGGGCTATTCAACCAGTACCAGAAGAGGAAAAGGGACAAGATTTCTATTCTAGACTTTTCCTGGTACCCAGAAAGGACAAATCATGGCATCCACTTCTGGACTTATCCACTCTTAAATACATTTCTGGACATTCTAAAATTCAAGATGCTGACTCTTCAGCAGTTACTACCTATGCTAGGCAAAGTTGCCTGGTTGGTAACTCTAGACTTAAAAGAGGCTTACCTGCATATCCCAATCAGGGAATCTTAAGCAGGTTACTTGCATTACCAGTTCTCTGCACTGCCCTTTGGCTTATCTGCTGCGCCCAGGGTCGTCACAAAGTGCCTGGCTCCAGTAATTGCATTTTGCTGGCAAAGAAATATTCAAATATATCCATACCTGGACGATTGTCTAATTCAGGCAGAAAAGAAGGACATTCTTCTAAAGCATCTGGCATTTGTAAAAAGGGTTCTAACTTGTCTAGGGTACACCATAAACAAAAAGAAATCACAAATGGTACCCTCTCAAAAAATTACATTCCTGGGTACAAGCTTGAATACAACTGCCCAGATGACTTACCTTACACCAGAAAGGCAAATTCAATTGGTGACTTACTTCAAACAGGTGGCCACAAAAACCCTGCTATCTGCAAGGCAAATTCTGCAGGCCTTTGAGTTCATGGCCTCCTGCATTCTTCTAATTCCGTATGCATGACTGCATATGAGGAAACTTCAGTGGTACTTTAAAAGTTTATGGAGTCAACATTGTCACAGAATGGAAACAGTGATTCCTATTACACCTTGCCTGCAACTGGAGTTCCTATGGTGGGCAGAAGCCTGCCACCAAAACAAGGGACTGCCATTCATTCCACCCCCTGCCGCCTAAACCCTAACTACAGATGCATCAGACTATGCCTGGGGGGGGCTCATCTGGCAGGAAAGTGCATTCAGGGCAAATGGAGCCCAAATCAAATGCACCTACATATCAATCAGAAAGAGATGCTAGCTGTACAAAATGCTCTGACAGCCTTCAGGGATTACTTTCATCCAGGGCAACTAATGATAAAGACAGACAATGCCACAGTTATGTGAGACATAAACGAGTAGGTGGGTACACTTTCCTACCCCCTTTGCAGACTAGCCATGGCATTCTGGAACACGGCATTGACTTGTCAGATACAACTACAAGCTCAATTCCTGCCAGGAAAGCTAAATACTCTGGCAGACGAACTAAGCAGAAGTCTTATGGACCCACACAAATGGAAACTGGAACCACATGTTTTCAACATGTTGACACGCAAATTGGGGAGACCAGACATAGTTCTGGGGTGAGGCAAAAAGATCTATCAGTTGGACAAATTCTGCACAAGAGTTCATCACAAAAAAAGCTTGAAAAGTGGATGCTCTACCATTCAGCGGGAAAAACTTAGTCTGTGCTTTTCCCCCTCTGCCTGTGCTCTCCAAAGTCCTACTAAAAGTCAGACAGGACAAACCAAAAATGATTCTGATTGCTCCAGACTGGCCTCGCCAACACTGGTACCCACTCCTGCACAATGTGTCACACCTTCCACCGTGGCATCTGCCTCAGACACCTTACCTACTGTCTCAGCAGAACTACCAAATTATGCACACTCTGCTCCAAACTTTGAATCTTGCAGCGTGGCTAATCGGCTAATTTCACCTTTGACATCTCTCAGCAAACCTGTGATGGATGTCATTTTGGAGACTAGAAGGCCTAGCACTAGAAAATCTTATGCTGACAAATGGAAAAGATTCTGTGCCTGGAACCAATCACAGGGAATAAGCACAGCAATGCCCAATATTCCTCAGATTCTGCAATACTTAACTGATATGCTTCGCAAGGGCCTATCTTTTTTTTCCATAAAAATCCATGCTTCTGCCATTTCAGCTCATTACAACACAACCTCCCCTCTTCTCTCATCCTCTACTAAAGCAGTATCTCAGAGGGGCCAAAAATTTAAGACCTCCCAGGAGAGCACCAACTCCTGCATGGGACCTCAATTTTGTTTCGGAAAAACTCACTCTCCCTCCTTTTGAGCCAGCCGCTACTGCGGAACTAAAATTTCTCTCTTGGAAAATCGCTTTCCTTTTAGCAGTCACTTCAGCTAGAAGGATTTCAGAATTACTAGCTGTTATGGCAGTGGAGCCTTTCATTATTTTTCATCCGGACAGAGTGGCTGTCAGGGCCAATCCATCTTTTATGCCTAAGGTGGTACCCAGTGTGGCTCTTAATCAGACCGTTCATCTGCCAACTTTCTTTCCCAATCAACAGAACAAGGGTGAGCGGATTCTGCATTCATTGGATGTTTAGAGACAACTCGGATTCTACTTAAACAGGACAAAATCTCTAAGAAAATCTGAACTGTTGGTGGCATTTGCTGCAGGGGCAGAGAGAAAGGCCGTTTCAAAGCAGACTATTTCCAAATGGATAAGCCATTGTATTCTTTTCTGCTATATGCACCATGGTAAACCTATCCCCAAGGGGATCAGATCTCATTCCACCAGGGATGCATCTACTTCAGCAGCCTTTCTCAGAGGGGTTGCTACCAGAGACATTCTAGAAGCTCCTACCTGGAGCTCAGTTCATGTGTTCACCAGACATTACACAATACCTCTCTTCTCTAAATCCAGAGCTGGCTTTGCCACTGCTGTCCTGCAGGGTCTTATATCTGCTCCTAATGCTGTATAAATCCATCCTCCCAACCATAGCTTTGGGACTCTACACAAATGTAATGATTGCAACACGAAGTGAAACACGAAGAACATATAGTACAGTTGTGTACACTTACCATAAATGTAGATGTTCTAGTGTATTCACAGTTGCAGTCTTGGTTTACCCACCCTTCAGCCCCCTGTTTTTCTCTTACTATACCACTTTTATATATATATATATATATATATATATATATATATATATATATATATATATATATATATATATATATTATATAAATTTATATAATGTATTTTGCTCCCCATTTGGGGGGCACCTGACACATCTGGGGCAAGAAAAACTGATGTAATGGCGTCTGCTGCATGTTTTATACCCCTGACGACCTGAAGTCATGGAAGAAGGGACAGCAACCTACGCAGGACCCAAGACTTTGCTAATCAGGCCGACTGAGGGCAACCTGCCAGCAGATTACCCAAATGTAATGACTGCAACAGTGAATACACTTGAACATCTACATTTATGGTAAGTGTACATAACTGTACTTTCTCTGCACTTCCCTTTGGCTTATACACTGCTCCCAGAGTTTTCACCAAATGCCTGGCCCCAGCCATTGCTATTTGCAGACAAAGAAATATCCAAATTTACTCCTACTTGGACGACTGCCTGATTCAGGCAGACAGTCAGGAAAAGCTGTTACAGCACCTGACATTTGTAAAATATCTGCTGACCTCATTGGAGTACACTATAAACAAAAGAAATCCAAACTGGTCCTCAGTCATAAAATTGTATTCCTGTGAGCAAGCCTGGACACAGCAACCCAGATGGCATTCCTTACTCCAGAAAAACATGCCTATCTCACAGGCTACTTCTGTCAACTGGCCACCAGAACCAAGTTATCCACAAGGAAAATCCTGCAAGCTCTAGGGTTCATGGCCTTCTGCATTGTACTAATTCCATATTGCATATGAGGAAACTTTAGTGGTACTTAAGCCTTTGGTGTCAACATTCTCAGGACCTGGAAACTGTTGTACCTTGTCTAAGGAAAGATTTTCTTTGGTGGGCAGCAGCATGCAACCACAACAAGGGACTTCCGTTTTCACAACCCCACACCACCCAGACCCTCACCACAGTCGCATAAGACTATGCCTGGGGTGCACACCTGGACGGCAGGTGCATTTAGGGCCACTGGAGCCCAAATCAAATTCATATGCACATCAACCAAAAAGAGATGCTAGATGTTCAGCATGCTCTGACAGCTTTCAGACACCTACTCTCTCCGGGGCCTCTACTAATAAAAACAGACAACATCACCGTGATGTGGTACATCAAGAAGTAGGGAGGAACCCACTCTTGCCCACTATGCAGGTTAGCCATGACCCTTTGGCACACTGCTTCAGCCATGCAGATGTTCATCGTTCCTGCCATGCAACCAAAACTCTGGCAGTCAACTTAAGTAGAAGTCTCCTAGACCCACACAAGTGACAGTTAAACCACAGCACCTTCAGCCTTGTAACCCGGAAATGGGGTACCCCGAAGGTGGACCCATTTGTCTCCCACAACAACCACTAGCTCAGCAAATTCTACACCAGGGAACCTCACTATAAGGCCTGGAAAGTGGATGCCCTATCCTTCCAATGGGTAAACCTCTTGATCAGTGCCTTCCCCTCTACCTCTTCTTTCAGGGGTGTTACTCAAAATAAGGGAGGAAAGACCAGTGGCATTCCTGATTGCTCCAGACTGGCCACGCCAACACTGGTACCCACTATTGCGCAGCCTGTCACCGTTGCCTCCATGACACTTCCCTCAGATTCCAACTCTCCTGATGCAGCAAAAGGGAGAGTTCTTGCATCCACAATTGCAGACCCTGAACCTGACAGCCTGGCTTATTCCTTGTCCTCTCCTCCAGTGGCCAGCCTAAGTGAGCAAGTCTTGGACATTATACGTGAAGCCAGATGACCCAGCACTAGAAAATCTTATGCTGACAGTTGGGAAAGGTATTGCTCCTGGATCCAGGATAAAGGAGCTGAACTAGCAAAGCCCTCCTTACCTCTCATCCTGGATTAACTAGCAGACCTGCTTCACAGGGGTCTATCCTTCTCTTCTATTAAAATCCATGCCTCTGCCATCTCTTCTGATTACAGCACAGAGCTGAGAGTCCAGAAGGAAGAAATACTGAACACGCTATTTTTTAATTTGTCATCTAGGGAATTTACTGAGGTTGAATGATCCGTTCTGAATAGGGGCCTTTCCTTTATTCCCTCTAGAGGGAGTGATCTATCTGACACTCTTATCATGCTTCGCAAATTTGCCAGGAAAGTAGCTCTCAAACTTTTATACAAGGATTCTGACAACGATGATGCTATCTATAACACAACAGAGTTGAAAAGAAAAAGTACTTTTGTGCCGCATCTATCAGGCTCCGTTGAATGTTTTCAACGAGCCTGTGAGTATGACTTTTACCTATATTATAAGGAAAAGAAACACAAACGACTCTTTGTTAATTTGAATGCTGCACAAAAGCAGGGTCTTGAATCCCTATGTAATGATGATAGCTTGTTTTTT
This sequence comes from Protopterus annectens, assembly GCF_019279795.1. NCBI lineage: Eukaryota > Metazoa > Chordata > Ceratodontiformes > Protopteridae > Protopterus > Protopterus annectens. The sequence continues at coordinate 1,097,483,781 of NC_056731.1, read as the reverse complement.
AGACCTGCTGATAAAGGAGGGGGGGGGGTAGTAGCAATGGATGTTGTTTTGTACAATGATCTGATGAATGAAATGTTAGAAGATGATATAGCCTACTCCCAAATATGTAAAGCTGAAGTAAGCTCCATCATCAGAAATGTGCATGACACGTTGTATGATCTTTTAATGACCAGATGTGTTGACAAATGCCTGTATGATTTTCTAACCATTGAGGCTCCATTGATCCCTCTTATTAAAGGACTTCCCAAGATACATAAAGGGGTATATCCACCGCCCCTACGACCCATAGTGTCTGGGAAACTTTGGGTTACTGAACATGCATCTCAGTTTGTGCAGTCGAAAATAGGCCCTTTGGTAGGTACTATACCTACCATCTTGAAGAACTCCTTTAATTTATTGGAAGATCTGAAAGATATTTCCTTACTTGAAAGTTTAAGGTCTGATACCTTGATGGTTACGTTAGACATAAAGAGCCTGTTTACTAGTATACCTAACGAATTTGGTATTGATGCAGTTAGGAGTTGTTTAACTGAATTCGGTAATTTGGATAATAATGACCAGTTGACGGTCTGTACTCTCTTGGACTTAACACTGAGTAATAATATTTTTCTGTTTCAGAATAGGGTTTTTAGGCAAACATGGGGGGTGGCTATGGGCACCCCCTGTGCAAATGCCTATGCTAACTTAGCAATATATCAATGGGAGAAAATGCATATTTTCAATGATGAGAGATTTAAAGCCAATGCCATTCTATACAGGCGTTTTGTAGATGATATCCTTCTTTTCTGGAATGGAAGTGTTGAGTCACTAAGTGATTTTGTAGATTACATGGGATCAACTACGACGTTCCTGGAATTTACATTTGAATACTCTTTTACAAAGGTGAACTATCTTGATATCACCATTATTAAGAATGTTTCAAATGAGATTATAACTTCTCTATATAGAAAACCGTGTTGGAGGAATGGCATACTCCATTATGAGAGTATGCATCCAAGACATATCTTTCCCAACGTGGTTAAAAATCAAATGTCGAGGGTAGTTAGACTTTGTAATAGTGTTGAAGACGAGAACTGTTACTTGGATTTTCAGGCTAAATGTTTTTTGGATAGGGGATATCCATCCCAGTTAATAATGAGATATAGAAATAATACTACCCGTATTCATGGAGCAGCATCAAAGAAATGGCTTTCCGGTAACTATTCCGGAAATACTAAAAGCAAAGTTCAATATGACCTTAAATACACAAATGATATAAGCTATATAAAAGATATTGTTTGTAAGAACTGGAAACTACTTAGTATGGATAGAGATTTATTAAAAATAGTGGGGGAGAGACCAAGCTTTAGATATAGTAATTGTTTAAATCTTAAAAGATTGTTATGCAGGGAGAAGGTGAAAATTGAACCCCTAGACATTAGGATGAGATTTAGGCAGGGTACCTTTCCCTGCAGGAAATGTTGTATTTGTAAGTTCATTTCAGTTGTGCAGAAATTTGAGCATATAGAGCTAGGTGTGGTGTTTGAACCGAAATTTTATGCTACTTGTGACACAACAAATGTCATTTATTTGGCCACATGTGAAGGTTGCGAAGCCTACTACGTGGGAATGACCACACGTAGACTTAAGGACCGCGTTTATAACCATGTGTATGATATAAGAAAAGCAAATACTAACAATGTTTTGGCCAGACACTGCCAATTATTTCCGGCTCATGTTTTCAAGTTTAGGGTCTTACAGATTTTATATCCTAATAGAAGGGAAGGGGACGTAGTAGGGGCCCTTGAATTGAATGAATTAAAGTGGATCTTAAACCTTAGGGCTCATATAGAGCCTGGTTTGAATACGGCCCTTAGTATTAGACCTGCACTTTTATGAATAACAAATGTCTTCATACATTTATTATTATTAACTTTGTTAATTTATTCATTATTGACTCATATACCTAGACTTGATATTAGATGCATTTGCATTTTCATTGACTAGGGTTGTGTTTCTCTTTATACTTTCCCCAGCCAGGCATTCCTGTCTATTTTCTGACTCTTCTGTTTCCTTTCCTCTCCTCCCTTCCCCCCCCTCCCCCTTCCTTTTCTTTCTTTTCTCATCCCCCCCCTTTCCTCTCCCCCCCTTCCTTTTTCTCCTCTTTTTCTTCCTTTCCGCACTCTCCGTTTTTCTTTTTTCTTTTTCTTTGTTTTTTTTCCTTTCTTATCTATTCTGTTAGTTTTATATACACTGTTTTTATTTATGCACATTTAATTTTTATATGTTTACTTTATTTATATGATCCGTTTTGCATATGTACACTATGCCTCTTATAAACTATACTCGTCATCTGAGTGAGTTTGTATATGGTGGATATGAATTAACGTAGTCCATGTTGACTAATTCTTGACGATGTTTATATATTTTTATTAGTATACGGAAGTAGGGGCGTTTTTAACTAAATTCTCTGTTTTGAGACGATGTGGTTTTTAATGCAAGTAAATGTATATATATACTTATATTATCTTTGACTAAACTTGTTATAACTAGAGCAAGCATTAATACTATGACTTTTTGAAATCATGATGAGCCTCGTTAACGTGCATTAAGTTGCTTGATTGTTTAAATTATTTGTTAATTAGGGTGTGTGCACTATATATAAGGATAAGGATTAGCCCTGTTTAATGTAACCTGATGAAGCGCACTAGTTAAGTGCGTGAAAGCGCTTGTTCTTCTCTTTAAATAAAATTGTTTGTTTAATTTTTATTCGTGGTGGTTCCAGTGATTTACTAAGTTAGACACTGGCCAACAAAGAATCGGTCCTTTCCTGTGTCAGACAGACCTCAAAGGGGCAGATCCCCAGGCGCAAGGTTCATACAGGTCAAAGCAATGGGGTGCTTCTACCTCCAAAGTTGGAGAAGACAAATCTCAACCATACAGGAAACAGTCCCAATGACTTCCCTCTGCCTGCACCAAGCACTTATCACCTGACAGCACCCTTAGGGGGAAAATTAGCACTTGTTTTTCAAAATTGGCACATTATAACCCAGGACAAGTTGGTTCTAAATATCGTGTCACAAGGCTACAAGTTCCATTTTCATACCCTGCCAAAGGCAAACGGCTGGCCAGATCTGCCAAAATGTCAATGGGCAGAGGCACAAAAACAAGTCTCATCCCTCATGGACATGGGGGCCATTCAACAAGTTCCAGAGCAAGAGCAGGGACAAGGATTTTACTCGACTGTTCTTGGTACCCAGAAAGGACAAGGCCTGGAGGCCAATACTGACCTATCTGTTCTGAACTCATTCCTGGATATACCAAATTTCATGGTGTTGACTTTGCAGCAGCTTCGCCCATGCTGGGCAAGAATGCTTGGCTTGTGACTTTAGACCTAAAAGAGGCATACCTGCATGTCCCAGTCAGACAGTTATGCAGAAGATACCTCAGATTCAAGGCTGGCTCAATGCATTACCAATTCTCTGCACTGCCCTTTCGCTTATCTACTGCGCACCAGTAATTGCATTCTGCAGACAAAGAGGAATACAAATATATCCTTATTTGGACAAGTGTCTAATTCAAGCAGAGAACAAGGATATTCTTCTACAGCATCTGGCGTTTGTAAAAAGACTTCTAGCAATCCTAGGGTACACAGTCAATGAAGAGAAATCAAAACTAGTACCCTCACAAGAGATAATATTCCTGGGTGCAAGCTTAAATACAGCTGCCCAGATGACTTATCTCATGCCAGACAAACAAAGGCAACTGACTACCTATTTCAAAATGTTGGCAACAAAGGCGCAGTTATCTGCAAGACAAATTCTGCAGGCTTTGGGCTTCATGGCATCCTGCATCCTACTAATTCCATATGCAAGAGTGCTTATGAGGAAACTTCAGTGGTGCCTAAAAAGTGTTTGGACTCAACATTGCCACGACCTGGAAACTATGATTACTCTCATTCGCTGCTTGCAACAGGAGTTTCGATGGTGGGCGAAGGCTTGTCACCAAAACAAGGGACAGCCATTCACATTACCCCCAGCCAGGCAGATACTAGCAACGGATGCATCAGATTATGCCTGGGGGGCCCACTTGGCAGGAAGATGCATTCAAGGCACATGGTCCTCAAACCAAATGCATCTACAAATCAATCAAAAAGAGATGCTAGCTGTTCAAAATGCCCTGACAGCCTTCAAGGGCCTACTTCATCCGGGACAACTACTGATAGACAGACAACACCACGGTCATGTGGTATATAAACAAAAAGGGAGGCACACATTCCTACCCCCTTTGCAGACTAGCCATGACTTTGTGGGACACAGCATTGACTTGCCAAGTACATCAGCAGGCACAATTCCTGCCAGGAAGGAAAAATACTCTGGCAGACGAACTAAGCAGAAACCTCATGGATCCCCACGAGTGGCAGCTGGATCCACTAGTAGTCAGCATGATAACAAGGAAATGGGGGTGCCCGGACATAGATCTATTTGCCTCCCCTCACAACTACCAACTAAAAAGATTCTACACAAGATCTTATCACAGGCAAGCATGGATAGGGGATGCCCTGTCTTTCAGCTGGAAAAAGTTTATGCCTTTCCCTCACTGCCTCTCCTCCCCAAGGTACTCGTAAAGGTCAGACAGGAGAAGTCAAAGATGATATTGATTGCCCCAGACTGGACCCGCCGTTACTGGTCTCCAATACTAAGGAACCTGTCTCAATGCCCAGTTTGGACCTTACCTCAAATACCTCATCTACTGTCCCAGCAAAACAGTCAGATCCTGCACAGCCAACTCAGGACTTTAAACCTGGCAGCATGGCGGATAATGTAGTCATACAAAACACACCTCTCAGTAAAGCTGTGATGGATGTCATTTTGGAAGCCAGAAGGCCTAGTACTAGAAAATCTTATGCTGGAAAATGGAAGAGATTCTGTGCTTGGAACCAGGCACAAGGAACTGAGACAACTGTGCCAAATATTCCTCAGATTTTGCAATACTTAACTGAGATGCTGGACAAAGGCCTATCTTTTTCATCTATTAAAATTCATGCCTCTGCCATTTTGGCTCATTACAATATAGAGCCACCAATCTTCTCTCATCCCTTATTAAAGCAGTACCTCAGAGGAGCCAAAAATTTAAGGCCTCCAAGGAGATCACCAATGCCTGCATGGGGCCTCAACTATGTCTTGGAAAAACTCATCCTGCCTCCTTTTGAGCCAGCTGCTACTGCTGATATAAAGTTTTTATCTTGGAAAATAGGTCTGCTTCTAGCAATAACTTCTGCAAGACGAGTTTCAGAGCTACAGGCACTCATGGCTGTGGAACCTTTTTGTCATTTTTTTATCCAGACAGGGTCTCCCTGAGGACAAACTCAACATTTATGCCTAAGGTGGTGTCCAGTGTGGCTTTTAACCAGACTATTCATCTTGCAACTTTTTATCCAAATCTACAGAACAAGGGGGAGGGAATTCTGCATTCTTTGGACGTACACAGCTTAGATTCTACTTGGACAGAACCAAAGTTTTCAGAAAGACAGAGCAATTAGTAGTGACATATGCTGCAGGATCACAAGGATGAATAGGCCACTGCATTCGTTTCTGCTATTTACACCATGGCAAGCCAGTGCCTAAGGGCATTAGACCACATTCAATCAGAGCTGCAGCCACTTCAGCAGCCTTTCCCAGAGGAGTACCAACCAAGGACATTTTAGAGGCTGCTACTTGGAGTTCAGTGCACACCTTTACAAAGCACTATCATCTGCCCCTCTACTGTAAATACAGGGCAGGCTTTGCCACAGCAGTTCTGCAGGGCCTCATAGCCGCTCCTAATGCTATTTAGCTCCATCCTCCCAACCATAGCTTTGAGACTCTACCCAAATGTAATGACTGCAACAGTGAAACACGAAGAACATAGTACAGTTGTGTACGCTTACCATAAATGTAGATGTTCGAGTGTATTCACTGTTGCAGTCCAGGTTACCCACCCGCCATCCCCCTTTTGTTCTGATGGAACCTATCTTTCTTTCTCTGATTTATACAACCTATGTGGTGTATTTGCTTGTACATGAAGGTAAAGTTTATATTAATGCATGTAATTTTATATATATATAAATTTTGGCTACCCTTTTAGGGGGCACCTGACATCTGGGGCAAGAAAAACTAAATAAAATGGTGTTGACTGCTTCTTTTATACCCCTGACGACCTGACGTCAGGAAAGGGGCGACAGCAGCCGACGCAGGACCCAGGACTTTGGAATTCAGGCCGACTGAGGGCAACCTGCCAGCAGGATTACCCAAATGTAATGACTGCAACAGTGAATACACTCGAACATCTACATTTATGGTAAGTGTACACAACTGTACTTTTTTATACCACTGATGACTTGACGTCAGTCCTGGAGCGACAGCAACCGATGCAGAAATATACTAAGCCTCTGGTATTCGGGCAGACTGAGGGCTACCCCTGGCAGGATAACCGAAGTGTGATGACTGTAACAGTGAATACACTCGAACATCTACATTTATGGTCAGTGTACACAATTGTACTTTCTCTGCCTTGCCCTTCGTGCTCTCCACCGCACCCCGAGTCTTTACCAAATGCTTTGGCACCTGTGGTGGCTTTACTGCAGGACGACATGCTGAACTGGCTACCTCACAGGGAATCTCCCTGCAGGCGACCTACACTCCCTCCCTCTCTCCACAACAAACAGGCAGATTCTTTCAGCAGAACCCGCACAAACAACCATGAATGGATGCTGCACAGAGATGTCTTCCTGGATCTGGTCCACAGATGGGATGGATATACCTTAAAAAGACCTGTTTGCCTGTTCCATCAACAGGTAGCTTTCTGGCTTTTGCACCAGGACTCCCAAACCACAGGCAGTGGCAACAGATGCCTTCTCAATTTCATGGAAAGGGGAAATATCTATATGTTTTCCCCACTTCCCACTCCTTCAGAAGGTTCTGCTTTATTTTTAATATATGTTTAGTAACTGCATCTTACTGCTACTAGGAGTATAGGTGTGTTTTACAGTACTAAACACTACTTTTTTCTTAACTCTCTCTCCTGTCTTCTAGCTTTCTGCCCTGATTTACCCCTGTGATTTAAACCTGTGTGGACGCCTAAACCTACCTTAAATAATACAACTATCCTAATTTGCTCAAGCAAAAGCAATCCACTCTGCTGCCTCATCCCCTTTTCTGGACATTGAATCAAGAAGAAGCTAAGGAAGTATGTGTATCTGCTGCTGAACCGTTACTAACTTACTGTTTAAACCTTGCTAGCTGTTTTAGTACACTCCCTGCCAGGAAAGCCAGCAGCCTAAAACCCCCTTTTCTAGTTTCTTGCTCTTCCCCTTCCTGACTTAAACTAGCTGCCCCCTTCTTCAGTCCAACTTGGTCCCGAGGATATCCTAGTGGAGTAAGGTGTACTTCTGTATCTGTCCAGTAGGTGGCATCCTCCTTCCCAATACAGACTTCACCTCACTCACTTCAGGTATTCTTTCCAAGCTCTACATGTCTCCTTCTCACTCTATCTCCTAAACGCTTTTAGTCCACTCTAAGCTCAAACTTCTCTTTTCCTACTCTCTCTCTTTCTCATAGCCCACTCTTTACCCAACACACCCAGATCTTACCTCCATTCTAACTTACCCCTCTGCAAACAATGCTTCACTGATAGGCTCTCGAACCTCTCCAGCCTTCTTTGGTTCTACCCGCTCCGTTCGCCCTGCGGGCTCGCTCCACTCCCCTACCCTGCCCCCATTTCCCACCTGCCCCCAGCACCTCTACCTATATTTCCCCATAGCCACACCCACAACAACTGTAATCCAATCAACAACATAATCTCTGAACACAACCACTTCCTTTTCCTGCCCAAATAAATCATCTTTACATTCCACTAATATCCCACCTAACCAATAGGATTCCTCTTTTTCTCTCCACTCCCAAACCACACCCCTTCCAAACCTAAATCAATTCCCCAGTTCTGCTCCTTTATTCCAGAACTTACCTGCTCCTATATATAAGTAGCTCCCTTACATCCACATATATTGTATCAACAACATATCAACTCTACATATTCCCCATTCCATTATGCTTTTAAAACCCTCATTCATTTCCTTTTTAATTCTGCTACTTCTTAATTTATCCTATCTTTTTTACCTCACCCAACCCCCTAACTTTTACCATTCACAATCCCTCCATGTTACCAACCACCTTAACTCCACTCTAACATACTCACACACTCCTGTTTCTCCACATATATATCCTATAAATAACCTCCTACTCTTCCCATACAAACTTATAACTTCTCAAAAACATTTTCCCCCCATAGTAACTAACAGATTCTTCAGATTCACATTAGAACCCAATCTACTTACCAAACTGTCCAACTGCCTCTCTAAGCCACTCTTACATCTGATTTCCAATCTACTATCTGGTGACATCCATCCCAACCCAGGCCCCTCCACAGCTTCCACTACAAACAAGTCCATTTTATTTACTTCCTTTAACTCCCAAAGTATAGTAAACAAAGTCCCAAACCTCCATGCTTGGCTCATACATAATAAACCCGATATCCTAACCGTCTCTGAAACATGGTTAAAACCCCATATAAAAGACTCTGAAATTATTCCGCCAAACTATTCTATCATAAGAAAAGACAGGTCCCATAAAAAAGGAGGTGGAGTAGCTCTCCTATACTCATCCCAATTGTCAGTTACCCCCTATAACAAACCTATTCCACACTTCAAAAACGCTGAACTACTGCTCACATCACTCCAAGTTAATTCACATAAACACATTTGTATAGCCTCACTCTATATCCCCCCAGGAGACAATATTTCTACACTTGAAGATATCCTCTCCTGGCTCTCTAACAACATTAGCAATGAAACAATAATCTTAGGAGATATGAATATTAACTGGGCCTCCATTCAGTCTCCTAAAAACCCTCTCAATATCAACCTATACAATTTTTCACAGCTAATCAACTCCGTAACATACCCCTCAAAATAACCCTCAAGCGGCAGCATTCTAGACTGGATTCTAGTCTCTCATCCCCATTATTTCTCTGATAGTGGCACTCTACCTGATCCCCTTAGTGACCACATACCCATCTTCACACATAGACTCCCACTACTCCTCCATCGCACCCATAATTATATTACTATCCGTAACCAAAAAAACTTTTAATCCAACAAGCTTTTCAAACTCTCTAAATGCAATTGACTGGAATTGCCTAAAAACATTATCTCTGGATAACGCAGTTGCGCACTTCAACTCAATATTCTTAAAAATACTTGACTCTCATGCACCCTTAAGGACTAAGAGAATTAAAACTAAAACAGCCCCTTGGCTTACCACAAATACACTAGCATCTATGCGACACAGAGATAAAGTCTGGGCACACTACCAGAAAAACAAATCCCCCCTAGTCCAAAATGAATATAAAATTCTTTGAAACAAAGTAAAAAAACTCATAATCTCTATCGACAAAATTATTTCTCCACACTCCAAAACAATAATATATCAAACCCTCAGAAATTCTGGAAAGGTATCTCTACTCTCCTTAACCCCAGCAAACAAAACACCCCTACCCCAGACCCAAACGCTTCTGACCTAGATCTGGCTACACAATTTAATTCCTTTTTCATTGAATCCATTTCCAAATTAACATAATCTTTCTCCAACACTACTACACTCTCTAATACTCCCTCACCCTCTCTCCCTAGCACTCTACCCTGCACTGCTACTACTCCCTCACTCCCATTTGCTAACTGTTATCCCTCCACTTCTTCTCCTACTCTAACTACTTCATCTGCCCCTATCTCCCCCCCCACACTCTCCCTCTTTCTCATTAAAACCTATTCCCACGCCCACTATAAAGAAACTCCTCCTGAAACTGAAGCCATGTACTAATGCTCCTGATAACATCCCTTCTTACTTTCTTAGCATAGCTGCTGAAGCTATCGCCTACCCCATTAGCATTTTAATCAACCGCTCTATTCTAGAATGTATAATACCCCAAATCTGGAAAAAGGCCTATATCATTCCTTTGCATAAAGGGGACAACAATTACAATGTTACTAATTTTCACCCCATTGCTATCCTGTTTCCCATCTCTAAAATCCTAGAAAAGTGTATTCAACTACAACTCCTTCCCCACCTTTTAGATAATCACTTACTAACTCCCACACAACACAGATTCAGACCAAATCACAGCACTATGACTGCCCTCCTCTCCTTCCTCGAAATTGTTAATAAAGCACGTGACTCTGGCCAAATTGTTTCTACCTTACTATACTCGACCTCTCTAAGGCCTTTGACACCATCTCCCATAGCCTGCTACTAACCAAACTGTCTAAACTTAACCTATCTCCCTCCTCTTTGAACTGGTTCTCCAACTACCTATCTAACAGATATCAAGCAGTAAAATGGAAAAAGGCCACCTCCTCATTTCTAAATACCCCTACTGGAGTACCCCAGGGCTCCATACTGGGTCCGCTTCTCTTTAATATATTTATAAATGATTTCCACAACTCTATCCCATTCTCAGACATCATCCAATACGCAGATGATTCTACCATTATATGCTCTGCCTCTTCTATCCCCTCACTCCTACAATTGACTCAAAATGCTTTTACAACCACTGAGCAGTGGATGAAAAGTAATCACCTAGCACTCAATGCCTCCAAAACCAAGTTAATGCTATTTACCCCCTCTAAAGCTACCTCTTTCGATATAAACACATTCTCTATCACTAGTCAGAATAATTCACCTTTGGAACTGGTGTCAGAGACCAAGCTACTTGGGGTCCAAATTGATAGTCAGTCAAATTCAACTCTCACCTACAGCTAAATATCAAAAAAACTATCAAAAACTTGGTATACTCTACCGACAAAATAAATACCTCACACCTGCTGCCAAAATCACACACTCTACTTCATTACTTATCCCCTCCCTTCTCTATGGAGCTCCACTCTTAACTAATCTACAGTCCTGTCTAAAAACACAACTTTCCTCTTGCTACAACAAAATAGCCAAGTTTGCTACCAACCACAAGTCCTCTACCCACCACTGTTCCTCTCTCCAGAAACTAAAATGGTTAGAGCTACCCAGCTATCTCAAATACACTCAACTAGCTCTTGCTCACTAGCTCATTTTCAGCTCCTCTCTCTGTCCCTCCCTTTCGTCAGCCTTTAAAATGCACCTTCCTGATAGAGTATTGAGGTTCAACAGTCAAAATCTATTAGAAGTCTATAAACCTACTCGTCCCACAGGGAAAAATCTTCTATCTTATGGCCTTGCTCGCCTTTGGAACTCTCCACCGCCATCCATCCGCACCACCTCTAACCATTTTATTTTTAAAAAATCTCTTCATTCTCATCTAGTATCCAGGTGGGAATGCTCTTGCTCCCATCCCACATAGGTAATCACTTGCAATTCCCATCTTCCCCCTTTGCCTTGTTTCCTCCTGCATTTCTCCTTATTATTTGCCCACAACTAATGCATATCATCATTCCTCTGATTGGGAAAAATGCACTAGGCCACACCTCCTAAGGGGTTGCTTCCCAATATGTTATTATTTCTCAGTAGTGTCATACAGTGCTTCCTAATATGATACAAATTCTAAATATTTCATGCAATACTTTTCATGTAATATTCCTTTATATGTACTAATTTTATCAGTAGTCTGTATTATTCTTGTTTTTACTGTACTACTTGAAATTGTTTTCTTGCGTCAAAACTTTTGTATTATAATATAAATTGTATAACTAGTATGAATTACTCTACTGTAACCTATTTAGTTGTGGAGCTTTTCTCCCCAGGACTCCATTGAAAACGGTTTCACTTTGGCCCAATGGACTATCCTGGTAAACCAACTGCAAATAAATAAATAAAAATATAAAAAGTCAGCAGGACAATCCGAAAATCTTGCTGGTGACTCCCTTCTGGCCCAGATAGTACTGGTTCCCCTTACTCCTACACTTGTCTAAGGCCAATCGCCGCAAGTTACTCCCTCAGAGTGGACCTTCTCACACAGCACAGGGGGTCACTAATCCATCCATGGTGGCAGATTTTGCACCTTACCCTGTGGCTGATCGGATTCTGATCCCATCTAGACATTTTTACAGTGAGGGCCTGCTCAATGTCCTGCAAAGAGGCCAGGAAACCAAATACTAGAAAATCACATCTCTCCTAGTGGAAATGATTCAGTGTTTGGTGTCATAAAACACAGTTGGATCCACTTCTCAACGAACCCCCACTACTGCTGTCTTATCTGTGTGAGCTACTGCAGACTGGATTTGCTTATTCATCCATCAAAGCTCATCTGTCAACTATTTCAGCTTGCCTGCCTCTAGACCCCCATTACCTTCCAGACTCCCTTGCAAACGCTTTCTCAAAGGAGTACTGCACCTTAAGCCCCACAGTAAAACCATTCCCCCACCTTAAGACCTCAAATATGTGCTAGAGAAGCTTACGCTACCTCCCTTTGAGCCAGCAGACAAAGCCTCATTAAAGCACTCTACTTGGAACACTGTCCTATTAGTGGTCCTAACCTTGGACAGGAGAGTGTCCGAAGTCCAAGCCCTTATGGCTACTCCTCCCTTCCTAGATGTTCATCGTGTTTCACTGTTGCAGTCATTACACTTGGGTTATCCTGCTGGCAGGCTACCCGCAGTCTGCCTGAATTCCAAAGTCCTGGTCCGGCGTGGGTTGCTGTCGCCTCTTCCGTGACGTCAGTGCACCAGGGGTATAAAAGATGCAGCCGACGCCATTTTCTTTAGTCTTTCTTGCTGTGCGGTGCCCGAAGCTAAAGCAGTTCGCAACTGCCGGTCAGCCGACTCCTGAGATATTCGAAATCGAATTTCCGCTTCGAAGTCTTCGTTAAAGCCAAGTACCCCGTTGGGGAAACTTTTTTTCTTGATCCAGACTGATGTCAGAAAAAGTTAACAATTGTATTTCTTGTGGGAAGCAAATACCTCATAAGGATTTTCATTCTTACTGTATTCCTTGCCTAGGCCCTGACCACGACGTTGCTAGTTGTCTGTTTTGTGCTAGATTTAACCAACGCACTATTAAGCGTCTGTACGATTTTGCCTTTCATTACTTTGGCCGAAGATTTAATTATGTAATGCCGTCGGAACAGCCGACTACCGGAGTTTATAAAAAGCACAAGGAAAAGGAAAGGGACAGGCATCCGAGGTCCAAAACCGACAATGAGGCTTCCGCTAGGCCAGTCGCCGGTTCTCAGTGAGGCGCTTTCGCAGCCCCTGACACCTGCTACCTCAGAGCCACAGGCCACTTCCGACTCCCACGTGGAGACAACTAGGCCTCTGGATACTCAAGGTATTGGACACTTGGAAACTATTCCCTCAGATGGGTCCACAGCCGCTGAGCAGGCATCGGCTTCTGAGGGTGTTTTCAGACCTACACAGTTATATGTCAAGCCAACCTTAGCTTCCAAGGCAAAGACTAAAACAGCTTTAAAGACAAAAAAACAAGTACAGCATTCTCCTGGTCAGACTTCCATGCCTAAGAAAGAGATGCTTAAAATGGCCGAAGACCTAATTACTTTAATCAGGGGTTCCAGTCCCCCTCCTGATAAGAGGCCTAGGCAAGACACAAAATATTATTCTTCTGATCAGGTTTCCATTTCCTCTGACTCCTCTTCAGAACAGGGATACTCTCTTCCTCCCTATGAGGATTCTGATGCTGAAGAATCTATTCCTTCAGCCTCTCCTCCTGAGGATTATTCTTTTGGGGAAACCCTGCATACCATGAGGGAGCATTTTCACTGGGAGAGGCAAGATTACTCAGAATCTAAGAAAAAGCTCAGTGACTTTCTTTTACTACCTCAGCACAGACCTCTTGCTATTCCTCCTGTTCTAGACAATGTAGATGATGTTTTTTCAGAGTCCGGCCTGTCTCCTGACTCTTTACCCCCTGCACCTGTTAAGCCAGACAGATACTACAGGGTTCCAGATTCTCATAAATTTCTATATAAAAACCCTGCTGCTGACCCAGAAACTATATCTCAGGGTCCCAAAGGGGTCAAGGCTTCAACTGCAAAAAACCCTGACCCCTCTGATAGGGATTCTAGGGCACTGGACAGATGGGGGGGTGGGTTGACACTTTTGCTACCTTGGCTGTAAGGGCTTTAAATTGTCAGTTTCATATGCCTAAATATCAACAATACTTAATGTCACTGTTAAAACAGAAAATGTTGACAAATTCTGAATATTCTGAAATCAAGGAAATGCAGGATTTATTGCATGCAGCTGAACAAGTGGGAAAGCATACTTTGCAATGTGGTTTTGATTCACTGGAGGCCTTTTGCAGGGCCGCTGTTACAGGTTCTGTCATTAGAAGGCATGCTTGGTTAAAGGAACAGAATCTGCCTGATCATGTTAAAGCAAAGTTATTGGATGCTCCATTACAGCATGATACTTTGTTTGGTGTTAAGGCAGAAGAGGTGTTGAAGAAAATGGAGGATAAAGCGAAATCTATGCAGACAGTTAAGGATTTCTTGCAGGTAAAGCCACCTAGATTTAGCAGGAACTGGCCTTCTAAGAATTGGTCCTTTCGTGTGTCAGACGGGCCACAAAGAGACAGATACAGACGCCCTAGAGGCAGATCCCAGCCCCAAGGCCCATACACGCCTAAACAATGGGGTGCTTCTACCTCCAAAAGCGGAGAAGACAAATCACAGCCATATAGGAAACAGTCGCAATGACTTTCCTCTGCCAATACCAAGCACTTATCTTTTGGCAGCACCCTTAGGGGGAAAACTAGCACTTTTTTCACAAAGTTGGCACATGATCACCCAGGACAAATGGGTCTTGAATGTAGTGTCTCAGGGCTACAGGTTCCACATTCACACCCTTCCAAAGGCAAAAGGAATGCCAGACCTGCCACACAATCAATGGGCAGAGGCACAAAAGCAAGTTTTATCTCTCATGGACATGAGGGTTATTCAGCGAGTACCACAGCAAGAGCAGGGACAAGGATTTTACTCAAGACTTTTCTTGGTACCTAGAAATGACAAAGCCTGGAGACCAATACTGGACCTGTCTATTCTAAACTCTTTTCTGGACGCTCCAAAATTCAAAATGTTGACTTTGCAGCAGCTTCTGCCCATGCTGGGCAAGAAGGCTTGGCTTGTAACTTTGGACCTCAAAGAGGCATACCTGCATGTCCCAATCAAACAATCTTGCAGAAGACACCTCATATTCATAGCTGGCTCAATGCGCTACCAATTCTCTGCATTGCCCTTTGGCTTATCTACTGCGCCCAGGGTCTTCACAAAATGCCTGGCACCAGTAATTGCATTTTGCAGACAAAGAGGAATTCAGATATATCCCTACTTGGACGACTGCCTTATCCAAGCAGAGAGCAAGGACATTCTACTAAAGCATCTGGCGTTTGTAAAAAGATTACTAATTTGCCTGGGGTACACAGTAAACGAAAAGAAGTCAAAACTAGTGCCCTCTGAAGAGATAATATTCCTGGGTGCAAGCTTAAATACAGCTGCCCGGATGGCTTATCTCACGTCAGACAAGCAAAGGCAACTGACTCATTACTTTCAAATAATGGCAACAAAGACCCAGCTCCCTGCAAGAAAAATTCTGCAGGCTCTGGGCTTCATGGCATCCTACATTCTACTAATTCCATATGCAAGACTGCATATGAGGAAATTACAATGGTATCTAAAAAGTGTTTGGACTCAACATTGCTACAGCCTGGAAACAATAATAACTCTTATTCCCTACCTGCAACAGGAGTTTCGATGGTGTGCACTGGCCTGTCACAACAGCAAGGGACAGCCTTTCACCTTACCCACAGTGAGGCAGACAATAACAACAGATGCATCGGATTATGCCTGGGGGGCACACATGGCAGGAAAATGTATTCAGGGCTTGTGGCCCAAGGAACAAGTGCATCTTCACATCAATCAAAAAGAGATGCTAGCTGTACAGCATGCCCTGACAGCCTTCAAGGATCTACTACATCCAGGACAACTATTACTAAAGACGGACAATACCACAGTTATGTGGTACATAAATAAGCAAGGAGGCACACATTCCTACCCCCTCTGCAGGCAAGCCATGACTTTGTGGAACACAGCACTGACCTACCAAGTAGACCTGCAGGCACAATTCCTGCCAGGAAAGAAAAATACTCTGGCAGACGAACTAAGCAGAAATCTCATGGATCCTCGCGAATGGAAACTAAATCCACAGGTTTTCAGCATGATAAGGAAATGGGGACTCCCAGACATAGATCTTTTTGCCTCCCCTCACAGCTGCCAACTACAGAGATTCTGCACAAGACCTAATCACTCACAAGCATGGAAAGTGGATGCTCTATCATTCAGCTGGAAAACACTGGCAGTTTATGCCTTTCCTCCACTACCTGTTCTTCCCAAGGTGCTCCTAAAAGTCAGACAAGAAAAGCCAAAAATTATTCTGATTGCCCCAGACTGGCCACGCCAGCACTGGTACCCAGTCCTAAAGAGCTTGTCTCAAGGACCAGCCTGGGCTTTACCTCAAATTCCTCATCTTCTGACTCAGCAAAACAATCAGATTCTGCACAGTCAACTCAGAACCTTAAATCAGGTTGCATGGCAGATAATATAGCCACTCAGACCACACCTCTCTCTAAAGCTGTTATGGATGTCATTTTAGAAGCCAGGAGGCCAAGCACTAGGAAATCTTATGCAGAAAAATGGAAGAGATTCTGTGCTTGGAACCAGGCACAAGGACTCGAACACTTGTTCCAAATATACCTCAGATTTTACAATACCTAACTGAGATGCTGGACAAAGGCCTATCCTTCTCATCAATTAAGATCCATGCCTCTGCCATTTCAGCTCTTTACAATACCTAACCTCCTATTTTCTCTCATCCACTACTAAAACAGTACCTCAGAGGGGCAAAAAACATAAGACCCCCCAAGGAGAGCACCGATACCTACATGGGACCTCAATTTTGTTTTAGAAAAGCTCACACTGCCTCCTTTTGAGCCAGCCAATACAGCTGGTATAAAATTCTTATCATGGAAAACTGCTCTGCTCCTAGCAATAACTTCAGCAAGAGGAGTCTCAGAGTTACAGGCATTAATGGCAGTGGAACCTTTCATCATTTTTCATCAGGACATGGTTTCTCTAAGGACAAACCCAACAATTATGTCAAAGGTTTGTCCAGTGTGGCTCTTAACCAAACCATTAATTTGCCAACATTTTATCCAAATCCCCAGAATAAAGGGGAGAGACTTCTGCATGCTTTGGACATGCACAGACAGCTATGCTTCTATTTGAACAAAACAAAAGCTTTCAGAAAGACTGAGCAAC
This sequence comes from Protopterus annectens, assembly GCF_019279795.1. Taxonomy (NCBI): domain Eukaryota; kingdom Metazoa; phylum Chordata; order Ceratodontiformes; family Protopteridae; genus Protopterus; species Protopterus annectens. The sequence continues at coordinate 1,097,466,453 of NC_056731.1, read as the reverse complement.
TGTTTGTAGCTTATGCTGCAGATCACAAGGAAAGCCTATCTCAAAGCAGACTATTTCAAAATGGATAGGACACTGCATTCGTTTCTGCTATTCACAACATGGCAAATCAGTGCCTAAGGGCATTAGGCCACATTCAACCAGAGCAGCAGCCACTTCAGCAGTCTTCCTCAGAGGAGTACCAACCAAAGACATTCTAGAGGCTGCAACCTGGAGTTCAGTGCACACTTTCACCAAGCACTACCACTTACCTCTCTACTCTACTCTAAATCCAGAGCAGGCTTTGCCACTGCAGTTCTGCAGGGCCTTGTAGCCCCTCCTAATTCTATTTAGGCCCAGCCACCCAACCTCAGCTTTGGGATTCAACCCAAGTGTAATGACTGCAACAGTGAAACACGATGAACATAGTACAGTTGTGTATCTACCATAAATGTAGATGTTAGAGTGTATTCACTGTTGCAGTCCAGGTTACCCACCCACCATCCCCTTTCTCATTGCTGGGTCCTTTTTGTACTTCTCAACTCTCTACAACCTATGTGATGTATTTGCTTGTAGATGAAGGAAATGTTTTAGTACATGCATGCTTCTTGGCATAATTTTTTAGCCTACCTATTTCGGGGCACCTGACATCTGGGGCAAGAAAAACTGAAGAAAATGGCGTCGGCTGCATCTTTTATACCCCTGGCGCACTGACGTCAGGTAAGAGGTGACAGTAGCCGACGCCGGACCTAGACTTTGGAATTCTGGCCGACTGTGGGTAGCCTGCCAGCAGAATAACCCAAGTGTAATGACTGCAACAGTGAATGCACTTGAACATCTACATTTATGGTAGGTACACAACTGTACTTTATCCACCCATATTCTGCTATATCTAATCTATTGTTCATGTCACCCCTCTTATATTCTTATAAACAACTTCCAGCACTTTAAATTTGAAAGTATGTGTACTACCATATTCAGTAATATGCCTAGCTAAAGCATTTGTCATCACACTTCTCCTTATATCTGACTTATGTTCTATTTTTTGGTCTTTTAACTGTCTCAAACATTTACCTACATAGAAACATGTACATCTTGTACATGTACCGTAATAAACCACAAATGGTGTATTACACATTGCCTGACATTTTATACTAAATCTACACTTAGTTGTTGGATGTTCAAATTTTAATAGTTAACAAATACTATTGCAACAGCTACAGTTGTAGCAAGGGAGTGTCCCTTTCTTAATACTATAATGTGTCATGGTGTTAATCTTAAAATCTTTTTAACAAAGCTGCCTCCTGAAGTTCATAATATTCCTATATGTAAAATAGGGCCTTTTCCCCAATAGACTTTCCACTTCTGGCATAGAGATCAATATTCGCCAGTTTCTCTTTAATAATGGTTTCTTATTTATGGTCATTCTGTTATATGTAGTTATTTATCGCACATTAGATGCTTGTATCTTTACTAGTTACTCTGGATGAACTATCTGCTACTTTGTCACTAAACGGGAGGGGGGTGGGCAACTGTTCTACCATCAAATATTTCTTTCATTACTTCAGATACAAAATTTTTATTATATCCTCTGTTGGTAAAATCATGCATTAGTTTTTCTATCTGTTCCATGCATTTCACATTATCTGTATTCAACCTACTTATTCGTATGAACTGTGCCTTGACAGTGTCACAAAAAGCATGTTTCATACTATGAATATGTTTATATCTGTTCACTTGAACATCCTTATTGTAAAGAGAAGTATTAATTACACCAGAAACATTAGTGAGCTGTAAGTCCAAATATAATACATTATCAGAACAATTCATTTTGAACTTTAAGAAAGAAGTACTACTATTTAAATATCAAAAAATTTTTCCAAAAGCTCCTCGCTTCCTTTCCAAATCAGAAAGCAATCCTTTACAAAACATTGATAGAATAACACTCTATCTTTATATTGATTCTTATTCCCATATACATATTACCATTTCCATTCATTTAGTGTGATATTAGCATAAGTATTTGCCATGGGCGTACCCATGGCTACTCCAGAAATTTGCAGATATGGTTGCCCATCAGATAGAAAAGCATTCTTAGTACTGCATCTATCATGCTACATAAATGTTCTATTGCTCTACCATCCATTTCTGAGTTCCTACATAAAAATTCACGTATTGAGTTGATGCCATACATGTTTGGAGTCACAGTAAAGAGGGAGCTTATGTCAAGTGTAACCATCAAAAAATCATCCACTATGGCACTATTTTTATACCACTGATGTAATTTAGACAAAAAAATCTCCTGTGTCTTTTATGTAACTTTTACAAAGTGGTAAATATTTACTCAAAGTACCTTGTACATATACTGACAGTGGTTCTGTGATCCAGCCCCTTCCTGAAACAGTTGGTCTCATTGGGGGCCGGAACACTGACTTATGTAACTTTGGAATGCCATATATAATAGACGTCCGTGGACATGGCACTGTTAGAAAATTAAATAGTTCAAGTGTAATGTCACCCTGGAGTTGTGCATCATATACAAAACATATTAACTTCAGCTGTTAAACGTCTTCATGTCTTCAAAGCTTATTTTAAAAATGCTAACATTTGAAAAAAATTCAGCCATTAACTCTATATAAATAAACTGCCTGTTAAATACAACAGTTGCACTTCCCTTATCTGCCTGTTTAAGAACTGTCTTGGTTATTACTATTTAATTAATTCAATGCTTGATATTCCTCATATGTGAAATTATAAAATCTCTTCATTGTTTTAATTTTACTATCATAAATTTGCCGTATTTCATGTTCGCAAACATTTAAAAATGCATTAACAACTGGACAGTTAATTGGTATAAATGTACTAGACTTTAAATTTACATGCATTCTCAGTCATTGAATCTTTAAAAATTAATTTCAAACTGACATTCCTACAAAATATTCTAAGGTCAGTTAATGCCTCTACAACATTATTAGATGACACAGGTGCAAACAGCAAACCCTTATTCAATAAACGAATACATGCTGGTGACAGGATATAATCGGATTAATTAATCGGCATCGCCCCTGTTTGCTCAACGGTAGCGGGCTGCTGATGTTCTTCATGTTTCACTGTTATAATCATCACACTTGGGTGATCTGCCTGCAGGTAGTCCTCAGTCGGCCCGAATACCAGAGTCTTGGGATTTCTGCATCAGATGCTGTCACCTCTTCCATGACGTCAGGTCATCAGGGGTATAAAACATGCAGCTGACGCCATTACATAGTCTTTCTTGCCGAGAAGGAGCCCGAAGGAGAAGCAGTTCGCAAGTGCCGGTCGGCCGCTACCTGAAATTTTCATTTTTCGAGTTTCAAACCTGAAGGTTTCTAAAGCTAAGTACCCTATTGGGGATTCTTTTTTCTTGCTGTAACCGATGTCAGAAAAGTTAACAATTGTCTTGTTTGTGGAAAGCAAATACCTCGTAGAGATTTTCATTCTTACTGCTACACCTGTTTAGGCCCAGACCACGGAGTCCCTCGCTGTTGTTTTTGTGCCTTGTTTAACGCCTGAACCATTCGTCAGGCTATTTTTGTAGCTAAAATCTTTCACTCTCGTTCTCCGTATTCCGAAATGGCTTTGGTAAGCCATCCGACTACCGATCTTCCGAAAAAGCACAAAGACAGAGACAGACCACATAGGTCAAAAACTGCAGACGGCACTTCCGTTAAGCTAGTTGGCAGTCCGCCAGTACTCAGTGAGGTGCCTTTGCAACCCGTGATGCCCACTTCTACAGATTCGGAGGTCTCTGCTGAGACCCATTCGGAGTCAGGTAATGCCGCAAGATGCTGCTTCGACTATGGAACCTGCGGATGTCTCTGCCTTGGATGGGTCCGGAGCCGCTGTGCAGGCACCAGCTTCTGAGGGTGTAGTCTGGCCTACTGATATTCGTATTAAACTGATAACTTCTTTTTTAACTAAAACTACTGAGTTTCTCTGGCTCAGAAAACCGATGTCCAAAGTGCATGCTCAAGCTCCCATGCCACAAAAACAAATGCTTAGAATAGCTAAAGACCTTATTACTCTAATTAGGGGAAGCCAGCCTTCCCCTGCTAAAAGACAAAAAATTGAATTTCCTTCTGATTCTACAGACCAGGAGTCCGATGACTCTGACCCTTCTGATTACCAGGACATAACCTTACGTACCTATGAGGATTCAGAAGCAGAGGAATTCATTCCCTCTGCCTCCCCTCCAGAAGATTTTTCTTTTTGTTAAACCTTGCATACCTTAAGAGAGCATTTCCGCTGGAAATGCCAGCACTATCCTCAGTCCAAAAAGAGACTCAGGGAATTTTTAGATGTGCCTTAGCACAGGCCTCTAGCTATACCCCCTGTCCTGGATATTGTAGAGGTTGTCTTCATGGAATTCATTCTTACTCCTGACACTTTACCACCAGCTCCTAGAAAACCTGACCGGTACTACAGAGTACCTGACTCCCACAAATGTCTCTTTAAGAATCCTACTGCAGATCCAGAGACCATTTCCCAGAGACCTAAAGGCATTAAGGCTACTACATCCAAAAACCCTACCGCTTTAGACAGATGGGGTAAGAAGGTATATACCTCTGCAACTCTTGCCATCAGGGCTTTGAATTTCCAGTTTCACATGTTGAACTACCAGCAACATATTATGGAAATAAATAAACAAAAAATGGTGTTACTTCCAGATTGTGCAGAAAATAAAGATTTACAAGAGTTACTGCATTCTGCAAACCAAGTTGGTAAACATACTCTGCAGTGTGGGTTTGATGCCTTAGCAGCATCTTGCGGGGCTGCTGTCACTGGGTCTGTACTGAGAAGGCATGCTTGGCTGAAGGAACAAGTTTTGCCAGACTGTGTCAAAGCAAAATTATTAGATGGCCATTAAATCAGGATCGTTTGTTTGGCACAAAAACAGAAGTTGTTCTTAAAAGGATGGAAGAAAAAGCTAAATCTATTCTGCAGCCACCTAGATTCAGTAGGTGTTGGCCTTCAAAAAACTAGTCCTTTCCAGTCCCTCCCAGGCCTTCTCAGTCCAAACCCAGGGGAAACAGACCCCCAAGACTACAGTCTCAGGGTATGCAGGGATGTAAACAATGGAAAGTTCTCACCTCAAAAACAGGGAGTGGTAATCCAGTGGTGAGCCACCCCCTTATGGAGAAAGTTCACAATGACTTTCCAGTTATCCTTCCCAGCCATGCCTAAGTACTTGCACCCCTAGGAGGAAAACCCGCCCTTCATGCAAAAAACTGGATGTCCATTACTCTGGACCAGTGGGTTGTAAACATTATATCCCAGGGATACAGATTTGTCTCCCACTCACTGCCAACCCCAGTTGGGTTGCCAGACCTTCCTCCAAACCAGTGGGCAGAGGGTCAAAAGCAAGTACTTTCCCTTCTCCATATCAGGGCTATTCAACCTGCCATATCAGGGCTATTCAACCTGTTCCAGTAGAACAAAGGGGACAGGGTTTCTACTCCAGACTGTTCCTGGTGCACAGAAAAGAGAGCTCTTGGTGCCCTGTCCTGGATCTATCAATTCTCAACACCTTTGTGGTGGTCCCAGATTTCAAAATGTTTACACTGCAACAGCTTCTTCCTATGCTAGCCAAGGATGCCTGGTTAGTCACCCTAGACTTAAAAGAAGCTTATCTGCACATCCTCTTAAGGGAGTCTTGCAGGAAATATCTACGTTTCAGGGCAGGTTCTACGCACCATCAGTTCTCTGCACTTCCCTTTGGCTTATCTACTGCACCCAGAGTATTCACAAAGTGCCTGGCTCCAGCCATTGCATACTGCAGGTAGAGAAATATTCAAATTTACCTATACTTGGACGATTGCCTGATTCAGGCGGACAGTCAGGAATTGCTACTTCAGCAGCTGGCATTTGTAAAAAGACTTCTAACTTTACTGGGATACACCATCAACGAAAATAAATCAGAACTGGTGCCCAGCCAACAAATTGTATTCCTGGGAGCAAGCTTGAACACAACTTCCCAGATGGGATTCCTCACTCCAGAAAAAAAGGTCCATTGGACAAACTATTTCAAACTAATGGTCACCAAAACCCAGCTATCTGCAAGGAAAATACTGCAAGCCCTAGGGTTCATGGCCTCATGCATTCTGATAATTCTATATGCGAGACTGCATATGAGGAAACTTCAGTGGTACTTAAAAAGTCTCTGGTGTCAACTTTCTCAGGATATGGAAACAGTGATTCCTATCATACCTTGTCTAAGGGCAGAGTTCCTTTGGTGGGCAGAGGCATGCAACCACAACAAGGGACGTCCTTTCACTCAACACCTTGCTGCCCAATCCCTGACAACAGATGCATCAGACTATGCATGGTGGGCTCACATGGCAGGCAAATGCATTCAAGGCAAATGGAGCCCAGAACAAATTCCCCTGTATGTCATTCAAAAAGAGAAGTTAGCTGTACAGAATGCCCTGACAGCCTTCAAATACCTTATCCTTCCAGGACAGCTACTGATAGACAGACAACACCACAGTTATGTGGTACATAAACAAGCAGGGGGATCTCATTCTTACACACTCTGCAGGTTAGCCATGCCCCTGTGGAACACAGCCTTGAGCAACCAAGTGCACCTACAATCTGAATTCCTGCCAGGCAAGCAAAATTCACTGGCAGACAACTTGAGCAGAAATCTACTGGACCCTCATGAGTGGAAACTGGAACCCAACTCTTTCAAACTTGTAACCCAGAGGTGGGGAACACCGGAGGTGGACCTTTTTGCCTCCCCACAAAACCACCAATTGAGCAAATTCTGCACCAGGAACCTACACAGCAGAGCCTGGAAGGTGGCTGCCCTATCCTTTACATGGGAAAACCTCTCAATTTATGCATTTCCTCCTATACCCCTCCTCTCAAAAGTACTACTCAAGATCAAACAGGACAGGCCAAGGGCAATCCTTATTGCACCTGACTGGCCACGCCAGCACTGGTACCCACTCCTACGCAGTCTGACAGCAGTGCCACCCTGGCACCTACATCAGACACTTTCCCTGCTGTTCCAGCACGAGGGACAGATTTTGCATCCACAGCTGTAAACCCTAAACCTTGTAGCCTGGATTATCCCCTGAATTACACCACCAGCATCCCTTTACAAACGGGTGCTGGACGTCATCCTTGAGGCCAGAAGGCCTAGTACTAGGAAATCCTATGCTGAAAAGTGGAAACAATATTGTTTTTGGAGTCAGTCTCAAAGAAAGGACACAGCTGTGCCCACCTTACCTCATATCCTTTATTACCCAGCAGAGCTGCTCCATAGAGGCCTATCCTTCTCATCCATTAAGATTCATGCCTCTGTCATCTCAGCTCATTATAATACTGAGCCATCTCTTTTCTCACCCTCTCATCAAACGCTTCCTGAGAGGAGCTAACAATTTAATTCCCCCTAGGAGAGCTCCCACCCTAGCCTGGGACCTGAACTTTGTACTGGAGAAGCTCACACTTCCCCCTTTTGAACATGCTGCTTCAGCAGAGTTAAAATTCCTCTCTTGGAAAACCGCCTTACTTCTAGCTATTACTTCAGAAAGAAGAGTGTCCGAGTTACAGGCACTAATGGTGGTGGACCCCTTCATTATTTTCCATGCTGACAGGGTTTCCCTCAGGACTAACCCATCCTTTATGCCCAAGGTAGTATCCAGTGTGGCTTTAAACCAGTCCATCCATTTGCCAACCTTTTTTCCTTAATCCTCAGAATAAATGGGATAGGATCCTGCACTCCTTGGACGTGCACAGACAGCTCAGGTTCTACCTTGACAGGACTAAGCCTTTCAGAAAATCTGACTAGCTGCTAGTCAGCTTTGCTACAGGGGCAGAGGGCAAGGCCATTTCGAAGCAAACCATTTCCAAATGGATAGCACACTGCATCCATTTCTAATACAAGCACCATGGAAAACCTACCCCACAGGGGATCAGAACTCATTCTACTAGAGCTACTTCAACCTCTACAGCATTTCTCAGGGTAGTCCCTACTAGGGACATCCTGGAAGCTACAACCTGGAGTTCTGTACACACCTTCACCAAGCATTACAACTTACCTATTTTTTCTAAATCCAGACCTGTATTTGCTACAGCAGTCTTAAGGCCTACTAGCCAGCCCTACTACTTCTTGACTGCCTCTACCCTTCCTCAGCTTTGGGAATCAACCCAAGTGTGATTGACTGCAACAGTGAAACACGAAGAACATAGCACAGTTGTGTACACTTACCATAAATGTAGATGTTAGAGTGTATTCACTGTTGCAGTCCTGGTTACCCTCCCTACAGCCCCCTGACTTTTCTATACTTTTTACCTATCCTCTTTTTTGGCCATGTCTTATGGCAGTGGTATTTACTTTTTACTGGAGGTGTTCCACACACTGCGGTGCTGGTGCTGCGGTAGCGTTGTCGCCTCACAGTAAGACACTGTCCGGTTCGATTCTCAGTTAGAGCGTCTTCTGCGTGGAGACATTCGTGAATGGGCGTACCTTCGTTGAAGGTTGTGCGTCAGAGCTGGCAACTCTGCACGTAAAAATCTACTGCCAATCATTAGCGGACCGGAGTTCCGCTGTGGCGACCCCTAACCGGGAAAAGCCGAAAGACACAACAACTGGAGGTGTTCCACACTATGTAATTGCTTCCTATTTTGGGGGCTTGTGACATCTGGGGCAAGATATTCTGATGTAATTGCCTCAGCTGCATATTTTATACCCCCCTGACGATCTGACGTCACAGAAGAGGTGACAGCATCCGACGCAGAAATCCCAAGACTCTGGTATTCGGGATGACTGAGGGCTACCTGCAGGCAGATAACCCAAGTGTGATGACTGCAACAGTGAATACAGTCGAACATCTACATTTATGGTAAATGTACACAACTGCACTTTCTTCAACCTGTGGGTCCTCGGATCCACACTGGATCCAACACGGCCACATTTTCCCTCCGAGCTCCATGCTCCTCCCCTTATCCATAATGCCCCTGTGTCCAGTCTCCCTTCAGATGTCGTTTGCTGCCTGAGAGGAAGCAGCGTGGTCAGAGCTCCACTGAGATTGCGGTGTTCTTTGAAACGTAATTTTTTTTTACTTATTTTGCTTTTTCTACCTAGATAGTATACTCCTAATCTATCTATACCTTCTTAAGGTTCTTTAACTTTTTCTTGTAGGCGTTTTTATCTTTCCTCCCCTCTTTTCTTTCCTCGTGGTGTTTGCGTGTGTGTGTGTGTGTGTGTGTGTGTGTGTGTTTTGGGGGCCGGCTGAGGTATGGCGGACACCCTGAAGCCAGGTTTAAAATGGTGCACATAGTGTGGCCATAAGCTTTCCCCAATGGATGGTCACAGTCTGCGTGTGGTTTGTTTGGGGGTGGCTCACCTCCAGTCCACCTGTCCTATTTGCACTGGGTTTAACCCCAGAGCACGTAAGGACAGGTGGGAGAAACTGATTAAGGGCCTGTTGCCCTGCTCTGCTGGGACTGAGGTCCCACCTTCCCCCACTAAGAAAGTAGCGGCTGCTCCTTCGTCTTCCTCTTCTTTAGCCTCTGGGACTCAACCTCCCGCCAAGAGGCCCAGGGAAGGGGATAAAGTCAAGAAGGATCGGTCTTGCAAGTGCTCCTCTGACCGCTCATCGGAGGCCAGCCCCCACGACGAAGGGTTAAGCCTGTTTCCAGGCCTGTTACACCTCGACTCAGGTCCCCAAGGTTCTCCCCTGAGCACGAGGTTCAAGTTAGCCAGTCGACCCCTAGGCCCTCTCTCCACGTGCTTTCCCGGCCCACTTCAGCGCAGTCCTCCCGCTCTACCCAGAGCCTATCTGAAGAGGAGATAGACAAGATGATGCGGAGGTTTATCCTCAATCAAATCCAGATGGGGGTCTTGCCAGGGCCTTCTCCCACCGGATCACGCGCCTTCCAGCCAGTATTTAGACGTATCGCTCCTCCTCCAATCTGACCTGCAGTTTCTGAGTTGCTTGATCCGAGGATGGTCTGAGTTGAGGGGTCAGCGCCAATGGTACCCTGTACCTCAATGCCATCCAAGAATCTCTGACAGATGTGATAGCAGATCCGGGACAGGATCCAAGGTCCATGGTGGAACAACTAATTGAGACCTTAGTAAGGAAAACCAAACCTGTCGAGGCCAGAATGGGGTGATGAGGATCACAGTGCTCCCCAGCATTCGGGCTTTCTGTAGAAACTTTGACATGAGGAAAAGAGGAGGATATGTATAAAGAAGCTCGGTAGGCCAAGCATGAATCAGAGCGTCTCTGGGAGCTTCCCCCGGCATGGGGTTAAGAGCGACAAACTCACTGCATTTTGTGTTGGAAGGAGATGCGAAAAGATGGCAGCAAGGATAAACCCTACTCTAGAGTATGCGCTACACCTAGAAAACTGACGACCAAAACATGCACCTGTTCCCATGCCACAACTACAAATGCTTAGAATGGCAGAAGACCTTATTACGCTGATTAGGGGAAGTCAGCCTTACCCCGCAAAGAGGAAGAGAGACCAGTCCCCCTGCAGCTTCAACAGACCAGGACTCCGATGAGACTGAGGTATCTGATTATTAAGACATGCCCTTATCTGCTTATGAGGATTCAGATATAGAGGAATCCATTCCCTTTGCCTCCCCTCCAGAGGATTTTTCTTTTGGTGAAACCTTACATACTTTAAGAGAACATTTCCACTGGGAATGTCAAGACTATCCTCAGTCCGAAAAGAGACTCAGAGAATTCCTAGATTTGCCACAGCACAGGCCTTTAGCAATACCCCCTATCCTGGAAGTCGTTGATGATTTTATAGAATCCAGTCTTACTTTACCTCCTGCCCCTAGGAAACCAGACAGGTACTACAGAGTACCTGACACTCACAAATTAATTTTCAAGACTCCTACCGCTGACCCAGAGATCATTTCCCAGAGGCCTAAAGGTATCAAGGCAACTACAGCCAAGAATCCCACCCCTTCGGACAGGGATTCCAGAGCTTTGGACAGATTGGGTAAGAAGGTATATACCTCTGCAACTCTTGCTATTAGGGCATTTAATTGTCAGTTTCACATGCTGAAGTACCAGCAACATATTATGGAACTTACTAAACAAAAAGTGGCTACCTTTACAGACTGTGCTGAAAGCAAAGAATTGCAGGTGCTTATGCACTCTGGAAGCCAAGTCAGCAAGCATGCTTTGCAGTGTGGTTTTGATGCCCTAGAAGCATCTTGCTGAGCAGCGGTTACTGGTTCTGTACTGAGAAGACATGCTTGGCTCAAGGAGCAGACTTTGCTAGATCATGTCAAATCAAAGTTACTAGACTCTCCTTTGAACAAGGGCAGTTTGTTTGGCACCAAAGCAGAAGAAGTTCTTAAAAAGATGGAAGAAAAAGCTAAGTCTTTGCAGACTATTAAAGAATTCTTACAAGTGCAACCCCCTAGATTCAGTAGGCATTGCCCTTCCAAACACTGGTCCTTTCCATCCCCCTTCATGCCATCTCAAGCCAGACCCAGGGGAAACAGACCAGCCAGACTACAGTCTCAGGGTATGCAGAGATCTAAGCAGTGGAGTGCCCCCACCCCCAACGCAGGGAGTGGTAAGCCACCTCCTTACGGAAAAAGCTCACAATGACTTCCCTACTCCACTCCCGATCCCTGCCAAATTGCTTGTGCCCCTAGGAGGAAAACTTGCCCTTCATGCAAAAAACTGGATGTCCTTCACACAATACCGATGGGTCCTCAACAGTGTATCCCAGGGGTACAAATTTTACTTCCACTCACTGCCAACCCAAGTGGTTTCTCAGACTTTCTTCCAAACCAGTGGGCAGAGGCTTAAACCCAAGTTCTTTCCCTGCTCTCCATCAGAGCTATTCAGCTGGTTCCCGTATATCAGATGGGTCAAGGATTCTATTCCAGACTCTTCCTGGTACCCAGAAAAGAGGGCTCTTGGCACCCAATCCAGGATCTTTCAATTCTCAACACCTTCCTGGTGGTACCAACATTCAAAATGCTTACTGTGCAACAGCTTTTACCTATGCTAGCCAAGGACGCCTGGCTGGTCACCCTAGACTTAAAAGAAGCCTGTCTGCACATCCCTACAAGAGAGTCATACAGGAAGTATCTACGTTTCGGGGCCGGATCTATGCATTATCAGTTCTCTGCACTTCCCTTTGGCTTATCCAGTACTCCCAGAGTATTCACAAAATGCCTGGTGCCAGCCATTACATACTGCAGGCAGAGAAATATCCAAATTTACCCGTACTTGGACGACTGCCTGATTCAGGCGGACAGTCAGGAATTTGCTGTTGCAGCACCTAACATTTGTGAAAAACCTTCTCACTAACTTGGGGTACACCATCAACGAAAAGAAATCAAAACTGGTACCCAGTCAAAAGATTGTATTCCTGGGAGCAAGCTTGGACACATCCCAGATGGCAGTCCTCACTTCAGAAAAGCAAGTCCGTCTGACAACCTACTTCAAACAAATGGCCACCAGAACCCAGATATCTGCAAGAAAAATACTGAAGGCCCTAGGGTTCATGGCCTCATGTATACTGCTAATTCCATTTGCAAGACTGCATATGAGGAAACGTCAGTGGTACTTAAAAAGTCTTTGGTGCCAACATTCTTAGGACCTGGAAACGGTCATTCCTATCATGCCCTGTTTAAAGACAGAGTTCCTTTGGTGGGCAGAAGCATGCAACCACAACAAGGGACTGCCCTTTACTCAACCCCACACTGCCCAGACCCTAACCACTGATGGATCAGACTATGCCTGGGAGCACACATGGACGGCAAATGCATTCAGGGCCACTGGAGTCCAAGTCAGATTCATCTGCGCATCGTGCAAAAAGATGCTAGCTGTGCAGAACGTCCTGACAGCTTTCAGATCCTCTACTCTTTCCAGGACAACTTCTAATAAAAAGCAACAACACCACAGTTGTGGTACATCAACAAGCGGGGGGGGGGGCCCACTCTTACCCAATCTTACCCAATCTGCAGGTTAGCCATGGCCCTGTGGATCACGGCCTTGGACATCCAAGTCCATTTGCAAGCTGAATTCCTGCCAGGCAAACAAAACTCACTGGCAGACTACTTAAGCAGAAATCTCCTAGACCCACACGAGTGGCAGTTGGAGCCCAGCAAATTCAACCTTCTGATTCAGAAGTGGGGGAGACCCCAGAGATGGATTTCTTTGCCTTCCCCTACAACCACCAGCTCAGCAAATTCTGCACCAGGAACCCTCACAGCAGGGCCTGGAAAGTGGATGCCCTTTCTTTTCAGTGGGTAAATCTCTCAATCTGTGCCTTTCCCCTTCTGCCTCTTCTCTCAAGAGTATTACTTAAGATAACACAGGACAGACCAAGGACAGTTCTGATTGCCTCGGACTGGCCACGCCAGCACTGATGCCCACTCCTGCTCAGCCTGTCACCGTTACTACACTGGCACCTACCCCAGAGCCCGACCCTGCTCACTCAGCAGGGGGGAGAGATCTTGCATCCGCAACTGCAAACCCTAAAATCTTGCAGCCTGGCTTATTCCTTGAATTCTCCCCCAGTGACCAGCCTAAGCAAGCAGGTGCTTGATGTCATTCTTGAAGCCAGAAGACCCAGTACAAGACAATCATATGCTAAGTGGAAAAGGTATTGCTCCTTGATGCAATCTAAAGGAGACCACACAACTCTGCCCTCCCTGCCTCTAATCCTGGATTACTTAGCAGATATACTCCACAGAGGCCTGTCCTTCTCTTCCTTTAAGATGCATGCCTCAGCCATTTCGGCTCATTATAACACGGAGCCACCTCTCTTCTCAAACAGTTCCTGAGGGAGGCAAACAACTTTAGTCCGCCTAGGAGAGCACCCATCCCTGCTTGGGACCTTAACGTTGTACTGGAAAAGCTCACACTCCCCCCCCCCCCCCCTTTGAACCTGCAGTGTCAGCAGAGTTAAAATTCCTCTCTTGGAAAACAGCCTTGCTTCTGGCCATCAGTTCAGCTAGAAGAATGTCTGAGCTGCAAACACGTATGGCTGTGGAACCCTTCATTATTTTCCATGCTGACAGGGTTTCCCTCAGGACTAACTCTTCCTTTATGCCTAAAGTTGTGTCCAGCGTGGCTCTAAACCAATCCATCCATTTGCCAACTTTCTTCCATAATCCTCAGAATATAGGGGAAAGGATCCTGCACTCCTTGGATGTGCACAGACGGCTCAGATTCTACCTTGATAGGGCTAAGCCCTTTAGAAAATCTGAGCTATATGTACACGTCCAAGGAGTGCAGGATCCTTGGACTCCTTGGATGTGCACAGACGGCTCAGATTCTACCTCGATTGGTCAGATTTTCTGAAGGGCTTAGTCCTGTTACTAGTCAGCTTTGCAACAGGGACAGAGGGCAAGGCCATTTCAAAACACAGTTTCCAAATGGATAGCACACTGCATCCATTTCTGCTAATAGCACCATGGGAAACCCAACCGCTCAGGGGGTCAGAACACATTCCACTAGGGCAACTTCTACCTCTACAGCATTTCTCAGGGGAGTCCCTACCAGGGACATCCTGGAAGCTGCTTCCTGGAGTTCTGTACACACCTTCACCAAGCATTACCGCCTGCCTATCTTTTCCAAATCCAGGGCAGGTTTTGCAACAGCAGTCCTGCAAGGAATACTAGCCAGCCCTAACTCTTCTTGACTGCCTCCACCCTTCTTCAGCTTTGGGAATCCACCCAAGTGTGATGACTGCAACAGTGAAACACGAAGAACATAGTGCAGTTGTATATACATACCATAAATGTAGATGTTCGAATATATTCACTCTGGCAGTCCTGGTTTCCCTCCCTCCAGCCCCCTTGTCTCTCTATGGCTGTTACTCACCCCTTTCAGGGATATTGGTATTGGTATTTACTTTTTACTGGTGGTGTTTTCCCCACCATAACTTAGCTCCCTATTTGGGGGCTCCTGACATTTGGGGCAAGAAAAACTGATGTAATGGCGCCGGCTGCCTGTTTTTATACCCTTGACGACCTGACACCAGTCCTAGAGCGACAGCATCCAAGCAGAAATTCAGTAAGTGTCTGGTATTCAGGCTGACTGAGGGCTACCTGCGGGCAGATAACCCAAGTGTGATGACTGCAACAGTGAATACACACTAACATCTACATTTATAGTAAGTGTGGACAACTGTACTTTATATCTGGCATAAAAGTAACACAGCATTTCAGAAAAAGGACATCATGCCAACAGTCAAACATGGTGTTAGTGTGATGGTATTGGGCTGCTTCTGGACCTGGACGACTTGCTGTGATTGATAGAACCATGAATTCTGCTCTCTACCAAAAAATCTTCAAGGAGAATGTCCGGCCATCAGTTCGTGACCTCAAGCTGAAGTGCATTTGGGTTCTGCAGCAGGACAGTGATCCAAAACACGCCAGCAAGCCCACCTCTGAATGGCTTAAAAAAACAAAATGAAGGTTTTGGAGTGGCCTAGTCAAAGTCTGGACTTGTATCCATTTGAGATGCTGTGTCATGACTTTAAAAAGGCGGTTCATGCTCGGAAATCCACCAATATGGCCAAATTAAAATAATTCTGCAAAGAAGAGTGGTCCAAAATTCCTCAACAGCGACGTGAAAGAGTCATTGCCAGTTATCGCAAACACTTGATTGCAGTTGTTGCTGCTAAGGGTGGCACAACCAGTTATTAGGTTTAGGGGGCAATTACTTTTTCACATAGGGCCATGTAGGTTTGGATAGTTTTTTTCCATAAATAAAATCATCACTTAAAACTGCATTTTGTGTTTACTTCGGTTATCTTTGTCTAATGTTTACATTTGTTTGATGATCTGAAACATTTAAGTGTGACAAACATGCAAAAAAAAAATAAGAAATCAGGAGGGGGCAAATACTTTTTCATTGCACTGTACTTTCATAATAATTGAGCAATTTTATCTCCCTTTTGTATCAGCAGATCAGAATCACCACTGTTTAGCCGTACTACTTTAATTTCACCTTGGTAATCATCACTTACACCTCTCATTATTTATATTTCTTTCAAGGCTAATCCAGAATAAGAAGCAATCCATTTGAAATGTTCTGGAAGTATTTGAACCACTATTCCAGTTTCAGTCAATTGAATGTCTCCAGGTTTTAAGCTGTACATGTGTAATGCTTGTAAATCCAATTCTGCTGCTTCTGTGGTAATATGGTATACAAAACACCCATTTAATATAATACTGCTTACTGTAATCCTGTACCATTTTCACTTAAAAATGTGAACCATTATCATTTTGTATCTGCAAAAGAACACTGTTGTACAGAATAATAAAATCAGTTGTTCTTATAGCGTTTACCCGTGTAGCTCTCATTCATGGATAAGCGAGCAGATACCCTGAGTAAGTGCTGTCTACTGCTGTACATACATACATACTGACATCCTTTGTTAAAAGGTAATGGTCCTATGTAATTAAGCTGCCAGATTTGTCCAAGTAACTTACCCCTACCTACGTGTCCTTGTATAATATGTGGTATTGTTCTGTGTTGTATGCGCTGACATATAGGGAATTGTAATATAACAGTTTTAATCAAATCCATTAGAAATCAAAATTCCCCTCATTTGTGCCCACTTGTAAGTGGCTTTTTTCCCCCAAGATGCAGCTTTCCAGCACCTCTTATTTCCTACATATTTAGCTGACCCTTCTGTAAACCAATCATGTTGTCGCTGCTGTAATGATAGCTGAGCAAAAGGCTGTTCCCATTTAACAGAAGATTCAGTTACTGGAATTGTTTTAAATAGCAATTGCGATTGTAATTCATCAGGCACAGGTGTTTGAGCTATCTTTTTATGTAATGTAGCCACTCCTCCTATGCCTACCTTGGCTTGATACTGAATGTACCATTTCCATTTTATTATACTTGCTTTCTGTGCATGTGTTATCTGATGCGTTTTAGGTGAACTCATCACCTATTTCGTAATGGGAATCTCCGGTCTTAAAAGTGCAGTATGTTCTATGATCATTTGTTCGGTATCTACAAAAGCCCAGTAACAAGCTAGCAGTTGTTTTTCAAAGGGAGTATACCTACTCCGTGCTTCATGTAACTTTTTAGTCCAAAATTTTAAAGGTACTCATTTTGCACCGTTTCTGTCATAAACCCCAGTTAGCATACTAGTCATGTATTGATATATGCAGTTTTACCTTTTCTCTTCTGCATAGGCCATAAATCAAGGGCCTGTTGTATTGCATGTTAAGCTCTTTCAAAGGCTTATTGTTGTTTGTCTTCCCAATTAAAGGACCACTACGGGCAAATGATGAAGAAAACATATATTTTTTATCTTGCCATGATTTACTACACCTCCCAAAGCTGCCTTCAGCAAAATAAGTACTCATTCCTAATTTTATTTTGTTTTTACTCTTGTCTGCCCTCATGGGGGCAGACATGGTGATTCCTTTGGAAAGCTAAATCTGTCCTATAATGCAGACTGTGAGGACAAATAGCCCTACCATTTGTTGTCAGACTAGACTTCCATTCACTTACAATGGAACTCCTGAAAAAAACTGCCACGTTTGAGAGTCTGCAGCTCATGTGTCATTGACTGGTATGCGCTGAGTTTTACAAATGTTGTTCCTACTGATGTACTACACATTCACTGAAAGAAACTTGCAAAAGTGTCAACAAATTACTGAGATAAAAAAGACTTTTCACAAGGAGAGTTTCAGTTCCTGGCCAGGTTACTCCTCCCATCTCCCCTCCTTCAGTGGGCTACAGTCTCACATTTCCAGCTTTACTAGATTCAACTATTTAGTCAGCTTTGCATGACAATAGAAATAAAAAAAATAGCCTGGTGTGCCACTAAAACTGTTCCCTTCTATGTCTCTTCACTTCTGAATAGCAATTCCCAAGAATAAAAAAAAAAAAGCAAACTCATCAGTCCAGAGTTTAGGCTAGTCTATCCATTTTTTAAAATGTGCACAGTAAAATATTCAACTTATAATGCATTTTGGCTGCTGACATGGTTATCTTTACATAGTTATTCTCTTATAATATAACCTGAACTTATGGCATTTAATGATAAATTTTACAATTCTCAGTTTCTTAACAATGACTTCCCAAGCCTCTGATGTGACCTATTACTTTCTTACTATTGCTTTATGTAGTTTGTCTTAGTTGTATACTTGTAGTGTGTTTCTCATCCTCTCAGCAACAGACTCCTGGAGAAGCATATACTTTTATTGAAACAGTACCAGCAGCTGTAGCAGTGATACCACACTCCAAAACAATGCACTCATAGTATTGACAAACACAAGGGAATGTACATGTCTGAATCAAGCAGTGATGAAATTGCTAGGGACTTCACTGAGCAAAATTTTACTCTTAATTTCTCCATTTCATAATGCATAACATTCGCACCACACTTAAAGGCACACCTCCACCTTCCACAAACACAGCAACCCACACCCACACAACTGCTACGGTTTCTGCCTTCAGTTATTGCAAGCCAAGAATAACACTTTTTAATAAGGATACCTACCAGACAAGTCTGCATAGTGCACTTGGTCTACCTGCATCATCGCAGCTCGCCCCAGCAACTGCAACATTGCCAGATAAAACCACTGCTACAGTCCGGTTTCTCCCTACAGTTATTGCAAGCTAAGAATAAAGTACAGTTGTGTACTCTTACCAAAAATGTAGATGTTCGAGTATGTTCACTGTTACAGTCATTACTGTAGGGTTCTTCCTGCTGGCAGCAGCCCTAGATCGGCCAGAGTCCCAAAGTCTGGTCCGACGTCGGCTGGAGTCGCTCCTGCCCTGACGTCAGTGCGCCAAGGGTATAAAGACCTCAGCCGACGCCATTTTCCCCAGTTTTTCTTGCCCCAGATGTCTGGTGCCCAAAAATAAAGGCCAAAAGCTTAATCAAAAAGAATAAGCAAACATAAACCAGAACATTCCCAAATATCACCAGCAAAAATGCCTCGGAGAAAAAAGAAATGTCAAGGAGACACAGACAGCACTCAAAGAACAACAAAAGAGGGGACAGGAGGGAGGGTAACCCAGACTGTAACAGTGAACATACTTGAACATCTACATTTATGGTAAGAGTACACAACTGTACTATGTTCTTCGTGGTTCACTGTTAGTCATTACTGTAGGGTTGAATCCCAAAGCTAAGAAAGGGTGGATGGAGAAGGAGCAGAAGGTGCGGCCACAAAACCCTGCAGGACTGTAGAGGCAAAACGTGCCCTAGATTTAGAATAGAGAGGGAGATTGTAGTGCTTAGAAAAAGTATGCACAGACCTCCAAGTTGCATCTTCTAAGATCTTGGTAGGAACTCCACTGAGAAAAGCTGCCGAAGTGGCAGTAGCTCTGGTAGAATGTGTTCTGACATTAACAGGAGCAGGCTTACCATGATGAGAGTAAGAGAACTTGATGCAGTGGGCAATCCACTTAGAAATAGTCTGCTTAATGATTGCTCTCTCCTGTGAGGTAGAAGCATAAGCCACAAACAATTGGTCCGATTTCCTGAAAATCTTGGCCCTGTCCAGGTAAAAACAAAGCTGCCTGTGTATATCTAAAGAATGCGAAATACTTTCCTCTTCACTTTGAGGATTAGGATAAAAGGTAGGCAAATGAATAGTCTGATTCAAGGCTACTTTCGAAATCACCTTAGGCATAAAGGTGGGATTAGTCCTCAGGGACACCCTGTCCTGATGAAAAATAATAAAGGGTCCAACAGCCATGAGAGCTTGCAATTCCGAAACTCTTCTGGCAGAGGTAATGGCTAAAAGAAAAGCAGTTTTCCATGATAAAAACTTTAAATCTGTGAAAGCTGCAGGTTCAAAAGGAGATAAAGTTAACTTTTCCAAAACAAAGTTGAGATCCCAAGTGGGAACTGGTGCTTTTAAAGGAGGCCTTATATTCTTCGCCCCTCTCATATATTGCTTAAGTAACGGATGAGAAAAGATTGGGGGATCCGTATTGTAATGTGCAGAAATAGCAGAAGCATGAATTTTGATAGATGAAAAAGATAGGCCCTTATGTAACATCTCTGTTAGGTATTCTAAAATCAGAGGAATGTTTGGAACTGCAGAATCAAAACCCTGGGCCTGAGTCCAGGAGCAAAATCTTTTCCATTTACCTGCATAAGATTTCCTGGTGCTGGGCCATCTAGCTTCAAGAATTACATCCAGTACCTGTTTGGTAAGGGTAGAACTGTTTAAAGACCCTGGATCCGCCAGGCTGCTAGATTCAGAGTTTTGACATGGCTGTGCAGGATCTGGCCATCTCGTTGAAGCAGTAGATGTGGAAGTTGTGGCAAAATCCAAGGTGGACCCTGAGCCAGGTTCATCAGGGAGGAATACCAGAATTGCCGAGGCCAGTTGGGAGCCAGTAAAATCATTTGCGGTCTGTCCTGTTTGATTTTCATAAGTACCCGAGGAAGAAGAGGCAAAGGAGGAAAAGCATATACTGAGAGGTGCTTCCAACTGAATGAAAGAGCATCCACTTTCCATGCTAGCTTGTGGTAGGTCCTCGTGCAGAACGTTTGAAGTTGATGGTTTTGGGGAGATGCAAAAAGATCTATGTCCGGGCACCCCCACGCCTCCATTATCATCCTGAATATCCGAACATCCAACATCCATTCGTGTGGATCCAAAAGAGCTCTGCTTAGACTGTCCACCAGAGTGTTGTCCTTTCCTGGCAGGAATTGAGCTAGTAAGTCCACCTTGTTGGCTAGTGCTGTGTTCCACAGAGCCATGGCCAAACTGAACAGGGGGTAAGAATGAGAACCTCCCTGATTGTTTGTGCCACATCACCATGGTGTTGCCCGTCTTTATCAGTAATTGCCCCGGTAGAATAAGATCTTTGAAGGCTGTCAGGGCATTCTGTACAGCTAGCATCTCCTTCAAATTTATGTGCAGATGCATTTGGTCCTCTGTCCAGGCACCCTGAAGACATTTCCCTTGCATGCGGGCTCCCCATGCATGATCCGAAGCATCTGTCGTTATGACTTGATTGGCTGGAATGGGACAGAAAGGCCTCCCATTGTTTTGGAGACAGGCCTTGGCCCACCAAAGAAACTCCTGCCGGAGACTAGGCAAAATTGCGATCACTGTTTCCAGACTGTGGCAATGCTGAGACCATACACTCTTGAGGTACCACTGTATCTTCCACATATGCAGCCTTGCATATGGTATTAACAGACTGCAGGATGCCATGTAACCCAGAGCCTGCAGAACTTTTCTTGCAGACAGCTGACTCATTAAAGCCAGATTTTTGAAATAAGAAGCCAGTTGCACTTTTTTGTCTGGTGTCAAATAAGCTATCTGGGTTGTAGTGCTCAGAGGCGCACCCAGGAAAGTAATTTGCTGCATAGGCACCAGGTTTGATTTCTTTAGGTTCACCGTGAACCCTAGGCACAAGAGAAGATGCTGCACACATGTTAGAAGCTGAAGTTAAGTCTCCTTGTTGTCCGCTTGAATGAGACATTCGTCCAGATAAGGGTATATTTGCATTCCCTTCTGTCTGCAAAACGCCATTACTGGTGCCAGGCACTTTGCAAAGACCCTGGGTGCAGTAGATAAGCCAAAGGGCAGCACAGAGAACTGGTAATACCTCAAGCCCGCTTTGAATCTCAGGTACCTTCTGCACTCTTGCCATATGGGAATATGCAGGTAAGCCTCCTTCAAGTCCAAAGTCACCATCCAAGCGTTCTTGCTCAGCATAGGCAGCATCTGCTGCAGAGTGAGCATCTTGAATTTTGGAATTTCTAGGAAGGTGTTCAATATGGAAAGGTCCAGGATTGGTCTCCATGAGTTTTCCTTCCTGGGAACCAGGAAAAGTCTTGAATAAAACCCTTGCCCCATTTCTGAATCTGGTACCAAACCTATGGCCCTCATATCCATGAGGGACCGAACTTGCCGTTGTGCCTCTGCCCATTGATGCTTTGGCAGATCTGGCCATCTGTTTGATCTTGGCAAGGTATGGAAATGAAACCTGTAACCCCTTGAAACTATGTCCAGAACCCATTTGTCTTGGGTTATGCGGCTCCAGTTGTGATAAAAAAGAGAGATTTTTCCTCCCAAAGGCGCATCCAGGAGGGATGCCCCTGGAGCTAGTAAGGGAGAGTCATAATGACGGTTTCCTGTAAGGTTGTGACCTATCTTCCCCTCCCTTGGGAGAGGGGGCACTCCACTGCTTATTTCTGAAAGGGGGCTGTGCCTGACCCCTACCTCTGGAACGCCTGTATCTGCCCCTCTGAGGTCTGTCCGAGCTCAGAAAGAACCAAGGTTTAGCTGGCCAATTCCTGCTAAATCTAGGGGGTTGTACCTGTAGAAAATCTTTAACCGTCTGCATAGATTTGGCTTTGTCTTCCATTTTCTTCAATACTTCCTCAGCTTTGGCCCCAAACAAAACATTGTGTTGCAAAGGGGCATCTAAAAGCTTTGCTTTAACCTGCTCAGGCAAACTTTGCTCCTTCAACCAAGTGTGCCTTCTAATAACTGCGCCAGTTGCTGCAGCCCTGCAAGAAGCCTCCAAAGAATCAAAACCACAGTGCAGGGTATGTTTACCCACCTGCTCAGTAGCATGCAATAAATCCTGTAATTCCTTATTGTCTGCACCACCAGAAACAGCAGACATCTTTTGCTTTAACACCGACAAAAGGTATTGCTGATATTTTAACATATGAAATTGACAATTCAAAGCTCTAATAGACAATGTAGCAGAAGTATAAACTTTTTTGCCCCATCTTTCCAAGGCTCTGGACTCTCGGTCAGAGGGAATAGGATTCTTAGCAGAGGCCGCTTTAACACCCTTAGGGCACTGAGAAATAGTTTCTGGATCAGCTGAAGGATTCTTAAATAGATATTTGTGGGAATCTGGAACCCTATAATACCTATCCGGTTTGACAGGAGCAGGAGGAAAAGAATCAGAAGAGAGAGATGCCTCTGTAAAAACATCATCCACATTGTCCAATACAGGGGGAATAGCCAGGGGTCTATGCTGTGGAAGCAGAAGAAAATCCCTAAGCCTTTTCTTAGATTCACAGTATTCCTGCCCTTCCCAGTGAAAATGCTCTCTCATGTCATGCAAGGTTTCCCCAAATTAATAATCCTCAGGAGGAGAGGCCAAAGGAAGGGATTCTTCAGCATCAGAATCCTCATAAGGAGGGAAGGAATAATCCTGCTCAGAAGAAGAAGCAGAAGAAATCGAAACTTGATTTGAGGAATCATAATCTGGCTCTAGCCTAGGTCTCTTGTCAGGAGGGGGATGAGAACCCCTGATCATAGTTAACAGGTCTTCAGCCATTCTAAGCATCTGTCTTTGAGGTCTAGGGCCCTGAACAGAAGGTGCCTGTGCATGATGCTTTGCCTTTGCCGGAGCCTTAGTCTTTGCCTTTGTCCTTGACTGCAAAACTGGAGTCATCTGTACATGAAGCTGTGTAGGCCTAAAAACTCCCTCAGAAGCCAGTGCCTGCACAGCGGCTCCGGACCCATCTGAGGGAGCAATATCCGGAGGTCCAATCCCTGAAAAGTCTGAAGGTTCCATCGGCTCCTCACGGGAGTCGGTACAGGCAACCGGTTCAAAAGTGGCGGACGACAGGGGCTGCGAAAGCGCCTCACTGACAACAGCCGAACCGGCAACTGGCTCTGGTTGAATAAAGTCGTCCACTTTGGACCTCGGAGGCCTGTCTTTATCCTTGAGCCTCTTATACACTGCAGTAGCTGGATAAGAATCGGATGACATATTGTAATTAAATCTTTTTCCAAAATAATGGAAGGCAAAATCGTACCTACGCCTAATAGTGCGTTGATTAAACTTAGCACAAAACCTACAATTAGCTACTTTGTGGTCAGGACCTAAGCAAGGTATACAGTAAGAGTGAAAATCCTTATGAGGTATTTGCTTCCCACAAGAAATACATTTATTAACTTTCTGACATCGGACTGGAGCAAGAAAAAGGTTTCCCCAATGGGGTACTTAGCTCAAAAGAAGAAGTCTTCAATTCAAAAGCCACCAAAAACAAACAGAAGTCGGCCGACCTGCACTTGCAAACTGCTTTGCAATGGGCACCGCACGGCAAGAAAGACTGGGGAAAATGGCGTCGGCTGAGGTCTTTATACCCCTGGCGCACTGACGTCAGGGCAGAAGCAACTTCAGCCGTCTGACCCGACTTTGGGACTCTGGCCGATCTAGGGCTGCTGCCAGCAGGAAGAACCCTACAGTAATGACTGTAACAGTGAACCACAAATAACATCACTTTTTAATAAGGATACCTACCAGACAATTCTGCATAGGTGACTGGATATTTACAGTTCTTGTTATTAGCAGATGTGGTCCTTAAACAGTTAGGTTTTAACCATGGTGACTGGTTATTTACATTTCCTTTTACAGCACATTTGTTACTTTTACTAGTTATTTTTTAAACATTGTTTTGGCCGGCATGCACATCTGCAAGGCCCCCCTCCAGGCAACTATAGCTTTGTCTATTGCCAATGGGTGGCATAACTTAACAATATACTTGCTGTATCTTGTCCCAAATAGATCTGCCTCCACACTGAATACTTGTAGTAAGGCAAGTACCATTTACTTGGTGTATTTTGTCCCCAGATAGATTTACCTTCCTTTGTATTACTTGCACACCAAGGCCTTAAAGTAGTGTTTCTGCAACTAACTGCTTACACTCCTAATTTCCTGATTCGACCTCTTCCTTGCTTACACTTACATTACAGCTCCAAGGCTTCCACTTCTTATGCTGATTACTTTTCTTTGCAGTCTTCTGTGAGGGGGCGGGCCAGATCTCTACCGGCTTTTTCTGGTTATACCTTCCCCCATTTTGTATCTCCCTCCTCTAACTCCCTCCTCCCCCATGCACATTAACTAGTCTATATTAGTGGGTCTCCTTGAGCGGCGCCCTTTTGAAAGTTCTCTTTTGGCCTGCTTGTGGTGAGGAAGCTTCCCCAGACCTTTTTCAGTGTGACTGCATCAATACAAGTAAATTTAACTAGTACAATACAGCCAAACAGACAGATTTGGTGTAAACAGAAACAATGGAACGATACATTTGGTGTACAAAGAAAAGAAACAAGTAAGCCCATTGATATAATTGGAGTTAGTGTTAGCCTCACTCCGCTCCCCTCCCTGCTTCCTATTCCCACCCACCCCCACTAGTGCTACATTTCAACTGAACTTAGCCACGGCCATCATACTAACCACCAATCACTGAATCTGCCCCACCCTTGTACCCATTTCCTTTTCTTCCACTATTCCACATCCTGTAAAGCACAGTCTTCCATCTAACTACCTTACAATCACAAACAACACCTCTCATCATCCACCACACCCACCCCATCCCAAGCAGATCTTTCACTCATGACCAAACCCAACCAAACTACCCAAACCCACATACATACATACACCTCTTACTATTGCTCCTAGGTGTATCCACACTCCCACTGCTAACTTCTATCACCAACCACCAAAAACAATGTGTACTATTGTATGTGTATTGTACTAGTTTAATTTACTTATACTGATGCAGTCACACTGAAAAAGGTCTGGGGAAGCTTCCTCACCACAAGCAGGCCAAAAGAGAACTTTCAAAAGGATGCCGCTCAAGGAGACCCACTAATATAGACTAGTTAATGTGTATGGGGGGGGGGGGTGGGAGTTAGAGGAGGGAGATACAAAATGGATGGAAGGTATAACCAGAAAAAGAAGGTAGAGATCTGTCCCGCCCCCTCACAGAAGACTGCAAAGGAAAGTAATCAGCATAAGAAGTGGAAGCCTTGGAGCTGTAATGTAAGTGTAAGCAAGGAAGAGGTCGAAGCAGGAAATTAGGAGTGTAAGCAGTTAGTTGCAGAAACACTACTTTAAGGCCTTGGTGTGCAAGTAATACAAAGGAAGGTAAATCTATCTGGGGGACAAAATACTTACTTTACAAGTATTCAGTGTGGAGGCAGACCTATTTGGGACAAGATACAGCAAGTATATTGTTAAGTTATGACACCCAGT
Organism: Protopterus annectens; assembly: GCF_019279795.1. Lineage (NCBI taxonomy): Eukaryota > Metazoa > Chordata > Ceratodontiformes > Protopteridae > Protopterus > Protopterus annectens. The sequence continues at coordinate 1,097,440,492 of NC_056731.1, read as the reverse complement.
GGCAATAGACAAAGCTATAGTTGCCTGGGGGGGCCTTGCAGGTGTGCATGCCGGCCAAAACAATGTTTAAAAAATAATTAGTAAAAGTAACAAATGTGCTGTAAAAGGAAATGTAAATAGCCAGTCACAATGTTTAAAACATAACTGTTAAGGACCACATCTGCTAATAACAAGAACTGTAAATATCCAGCCAACTATGCAGACTTGTCTGGTAGGTATCCTTATTAAAATGTGTTATTCTTGGCTTGCAATAACTGTAGGGAGAAACCAGACCATAGCAGTGGTTTTATCTGGCAATGTTGCAGTTGCTGTGGGGGGGACCAAGCTGCGATGATGCAGGTAGACCAAGTGTGCTATGCAGACATGTCTGGTAGGTATCCTTATTAAAAAGTGTTATTCTTGGCTTGCAATAATGGTAGGGGGAAACTGGACCATAGCAGTGGTTTTATCTGGCAATGTTGCAGTTGCTGGGGGGGGGGGGAGCTGCGATGATGCAGGTAGACCAAGTGTGCTATGCAGACTTATCTGGTAGGTATATTTATTAAAAAGTGTTATTCTTGGCTTGCAATAACTGTAGGGAGAAACCGGACTGTAGCAGTGGTTTTATCTGGCAATGTTGCAGTTGCTGGGGGGGACCCGAGCTGCGATGATGCAGGTAGACCAAGTGTGCTATGCAGACGTGTCTGGTAGGTATCCTTATTAAATAGTGTTGTTCTTGGCTTGCAATAACTGAAGGGAGAAACCATAGCAGTTGTGTGGGTGTGGGTTGCTGTGTTTGTGGAAGGTGGAGATGTGCCTTTGTAAGTGTGGTGCGAATGTTATGCATTATGAAATGGAGAAATTAAGAGTAAAATTTTGCTCAGTGAAGTACCAAGCAATTTCATCACTGCTTGATTCAGACATATACATTCCCTTGTGTTTGTCAGTACTATGTTTGAGTGCATTGTTTTGGAGTGTGGTATCACTGCTACAGCTGCTGGTACTCTTTCTATACAAGTATATGCTTCTCCAGGAGTCTGTTGCTGAGAGGATGAGAAACGCACTACAAATATACAACTTAGACAAACTACATAAAGCAATAGTAAGAAAGTACTAGGTCACATCAGAGGCTTCGGAGGTCATTGTTAAACTGAGAATAATTGTAAAATTTATCATTAAATACCATAAGTTCAGGTTATACTATAAGAGAATAACTATGTAAAGATAACCATGTCAGCAGCCAAAATGCATTACAAGTTGAATATTTTACTGTGCACATTTTAAAAAATGGATAGACTAGCCTAAACTCTGGACTGATGAGTTTGCTTTTTTTTTTTTAATTCTTGGGAATTGCTATTCAGAAGTGAAGAGACATACAAGGGAACAGTTTTAGTGGCACACCAGGCTAGTTTTATGTCTATTGTCATGCAAAGCTGACTAAATAGTGGAATCTAGCAAAGCTGGAAATGTGAGACTGTAGCTCACTGAAGGAGGGAAGATGGGAGGAGTAACCTGGCCAGGAACTGAAACTTGCAAAACTGCTCCTTGTGAAAAGTCTTTTTTATCTCAGTAATTTGTTGACACTTTTGCAAGTTTCTTTCAGTGAATGTGTAGTACATCAGTAGGAACAACATTTGTAAAACTCAGCGCATACCAGTCAATGACACATGAGCTGCAGACTCTCAAACGTGGCAGTTTTTTTCAGGAGTTCCATTGTAAGTGAATGGAAGTCTAGTCTGACAACAAATGGTAGGAATATTTGTCCTCACAGTCTGCATTATAGGACAGATTTAGCTTTCCAAAGGAATCACCATGTCTGCCCCCATGAGGGCAGACAAGAGTAAAAACAAAATAAAATTAGGAATGAGTACTTATTTTGCTGAAGGCAACTTTGGGAGGTGTAGTAAATCATGCATGGCAAGATAAAAAAATATATGATGTTCTTCATTCCACATTGCTGCAGTCCTAACTATTGGGTAGTCCGCTGTCCAGTCGGCCCGAATACCAGAGTATATGGCTGACGTCGGTCAGGGCGCATTAGACTGACGTCAGTACGTCAGGGTACTAATGCGCATGACCGACGTCATATCCTCAGTCTTTTTTGCCGCATGGTCCGATGCAGAAGCAGTTTTGCGAGTGCAGGTTGGCGTTCTGAAATTTTCTGAAGTCGGAGTTTCAGACCGAATCAGAGTGGGCTAAGTACCCCGTTGGGGAACATTTTGGTTTTTCTTGCCTCAGTATTTAACCGGATGTCAGAAAAAGTGAATAACTGTATTTCTTGTGGGAAACAGATACCTCATAGGGATTACCATACCTTGTGTATACCTTGTTTAGGGCCTGAGCACGGCGTTGTTGGATGCCGCTCTTGTGCTAGGTTTAACAAACGCACTATTAAGAGAAGGTTAGACTGTGCCAGGTTAGTGTTTGGGAAGCGTTGCAATTATAAAATGCCGTTGGATGCTCCGGCCCGCTTCGTCCAAAAAGCGCAAGGACAAAACAGCGAAGCCTAGGGTTGATGAACCGGCAGTCCCGGACGTCGGTTCTTTAGAAGGCTCAGTGGAGCCAGAGGTTTTGCCAGGAGTTTCTTTGGAGTCTCAGGCAGAGACTTTACTGTTACAGGATGTGCCTTCTCAGGAGGTAGGCCAGGCTGAGGGGGCTTCTCAGGTAACTGTTCTTCCCTCTCTTCCCAAGGTAGTTAGAGCCTCTCCTTCTGTTTCCAAAACTTCTTTGAGAGGTAGGCCAAGTTTAGCTTCAGTGGGGGCTTCTCCTAGCACTTCAGGTTCTGTGCCTAAGAAACATATGCTTAAAATGGCAGAAGATTTGATTACTATGATTAGAGGTTCTATGCCCCCTCCTGATAAGAGGCCTAGGGTGGAACCTGAGTTTGATAGTTTTGAACAGTGTTCAGAGGCTTCTGAGTCTTCTGCGGAAGATTTGCAGGAGTATCCTCCTTATTCTGATTCTGATGTGGATGATTCCACTCCTACAGCTTCTCCTCCTGAGGATTTCTCATTTTCAGAGACTCTGCATTCCATGAGGGAGCACTTTAAATGGGAAGGCCAGGATTACTCTGATTCCAGGAAAAGGCTTAGGGAATTCTTGTTTGTACCCGAGCATAGGCCCTTAGCTATACCTCCTGTGTTGAATGTGGTGGAAGATGTTTTGGCAGAGGCTTCCCTGAACCCTGATTCTTTGCCTCCTGCTCCTGTTAAACCGGATAGGTACTATAGGGTGCCTGAAGCTCATAAGTATCTTTTTAAGAGTCCTAGGGCAGACCCGGAAACTGTTTCTCAGGGACCTAAAGGTGTTAAGGCCTCTGTGGTTAAAAACCCTGTTCCCACTGATAAAGAGGCAAGGGCTTTGGATAGATGGGGAAAGAAAGTGTATACTTCTTCCACTTTAGCCATGAGGGCGTTGAATTGTCAGTTTCACATGCTAAAATATCAAAATTATCTCCTTTCACAACTGAAATCTAAGGTGGATGCTTTGGCGGAAGGTATTGAGTGTAAAGAGTTGCTGGATTTAGTTCATGTGTCTGAACAAGTGGGTAAGCATTCTTTGCAATGTGGTTTTGATGCTGTACAGGCCTCCTCGAGGGTGGCTGCCACTAGTTCTGTTCTTCGCAGGCATGCCTGGTTGAGGGATCAGAATTTAGCTGAGCATGTTAAGACAAGGATTTTGGATGCTCCTTTACAGTCTGATGTGTTGTTTGGTTCGCCTGTGGAAGCAGTTTTAAAGAAAATGGAGGACAAAGCTAAGTCTATGCAAACTGTTAAAGATTTTTGCAGGTGCAGCCACCAAGTTTAGTAGAAATTGGCCTACTAAGGGATGGACATATCCTGCTTATGATTCCCAGTCTAGGGGTAGGTCTAGACGTGGTAGGGGCAGAGCTCAAGGTTCTTTTAGGCCTAGAACAGGAATTCACCTGCTCAGACTTCTGGTGAGGGCAGGGGTCAGTCCTTTCGTAAACAGACCCAATGACCTGCCTTTTCAGCTGCCAGTAGATTCTCGCCTGGCAGCTCCTTTGGGAGGAAGACTGTCTCTTTTCAAAGAAAATTGGGATTTAATTACTCAAGACAGATGGGTGTTGGATATCATTCACCACGGTTACAGGTTTTATTTCCATACATTGCCCCCTTTCAAAGGCATGCCAGACGTTCCTCCTCCACAAAGGAAAGAGGCTCACAAGAAAATTTCTCTGTTACTCCAAATAGGAGCCATTCAGCCAGTCCCTGTATCAGAAAGGGGCCTAGGATTTTATTCTCGCCTGTTCCTAGTACCAAAGAAGGGGAACACGTGGAGACCAATTTTGGATTTATCTATCCTCAACACTTATCTGGACATTCCCAAGTTCAAGATGTTGACGTTACAACAGCTTTTACCTCTGCTGGGCAAAGATCACTGGATGGTAACTTTAGATCTCAAGGAAGCTTACCTTCATGTGCCTATAAGACTAAGTTGCAGGAAGTATCTGCGTTTTCGAGCTGGAAATTCTCATTATCAGTTCTCTTCATTGCCCTTTGGCTTATCTACTGCGCCGAGAGTATTCACAAAGGTTCTGGCTCCAGTGATAGCTTACTTCAGGCTAAAAGGAATTCAAATCTATCCTTACTTGGACGACTGCCTGATTCTGGCTCAAGAAAAGGAAGACCTTCTACAGCATCTGGAATATGTTATAGCAGTGCTAAGATGCCTAGGGTATTCTGTGAACGAAATAAAGTCCAGTCTAGTACCCTCTCAAGACATGTGCTTTCTGGGTGTGAGACTGAATACAGCAGCCCAGATGGCCTTTTAACCCCGGACAAACAAAAGAGTCTATCCCTTTACTTCCATCAACTATCTCATCAGTCCGTGCTGACTGCAAGGACAGTCCTTCAAGCATTAGGGTTCATGGCATCTTGTATTCTGGTGCTTCCCAATGCCAAACTGCATATGAGGAAGCTGCAATGGTATCTCAAAATGTATGGACACAGCACTGCCAGGATTTGGACACTGTCATTCAAATAATACCTTGCCTTCAAAAAGAATTTTTGTGGTGGGCTCAGGAATGTCACCTAAACAAGGGACTCTCTGTGACCCGGCCAGAGGCGAGTCAGATTTTAACGACAGATGCCTCGGACATTGCTTGGGGAGCTCATCTAAATGGAAAGTGGATACAAGACAAGTGGCCTGCCAGACTACAGCATCTACATATCAACATGAAGGAGATGTTAGCAGTCCAGTTTGCATTGCTGGCTTTCAAGGAGTTACTTCTTCCAGGGCAGGTGTTGATTCTAACAGACAACACAACTGTCATGTGGTACATCAACAAACAAGGGGGAACACATTCTTATCCTCTATGCAGGCAAGCAATGATTTTATGGGAGACTGCGCTCAGCTTGCAACTAACTCTTCAGGCAAGGTTTCTGCCGAGCACAGAACTCCTTAGCAGATGTGTTAAGCAGACAAATCATGGATCCCCACGAGTGGAAACTGGATCTTCATGTATTTCAGAAATTGACAGTGTCATGGGGAACTCCAGACATAGATCTGTTCGCTTCTCCACTAAACCACCAGCTGCCAAAGTTTTGCACAAAGGGGTTTCATCACACAGCTTGGAAAGTGGATGCTCTTTCTTTCAGTTGGAAAAATCTTCATGTGTATGCCTTTCCACCTCTGCCTCTTCTTCCAAAGGTGCTCTTAAAGGTCAGACAAGACAAGCCAAGGATGATTTTAATAGCTCCAGATTGGCCTCGGCAACACTGGTACCCACTACTAAGGAGTCTGGTAAGGAAGCCTCCATGGCCTTTACCTTTGATTCCACATCTGTTATCTCAGAAGGACGGTCATCTGCTCAATGTCAAGCTTCACTCTCTTCATCTAACAGCCTGGCATATTCTGGGTTGAAACACAGCAGGTCTCAACTTCCTCAACAAGTTTTAAATGTGATTATGGAAGCTAGAAGACCTAGTACAAGGAAAGTGTACGAGAAAAATGGAAGAGGTTTTTATTTTGGAGTACAGCAAAGAATTTGGAGATTTCTGAGCCTAATTTGAGTGTGGCTCTTCAATATCTTACTGAGTTATTGGACAAAGGTTTGTCCTTCTCTTCCATTAAGATTCATGCTGCAGCAATTTCAGCTCACTATGATTGTGACCCACCATTGTTTTCGCATCCTTTGTTCAAGCAGTTTCTTAGAGGGGCAAAGAATATAAGACCCCACGTAGAGCTCCTACTCCTGCTTGGGATCTCAATTTTGTGTTGGAAAAACTTACTCTACAACCTTTTGAGCCTGCGGCTACTGCTGAATTGAAATACTTGTCATGGAAGACTGCTTTTCTGTTGGCTATTACTTCTGCAAGAAGGGTGTCTGAGTTGCAGGCCCTTATGGCAGTAGAGCCCTTTTGATTTTCCATAAGGATAGGGTATCATTACGTACTAATCCTTCCTTTATGCCTAAGGTGGTTTCTAGTGTGGCTTTAAACCAAACTATTCATTTGCCTACTTTTTATGCAGACCCCCAAAATAAAGGGGAAAAGATTTTGCACACTTTAGATGTACACAGGCAATTGCGTTATTATTTAAGCAGGACTAAGGATTTTAGGCAGTCTCAGCAGTTGTTTGTTTCTTTTGCTTTGAGTTAGCAAGAGGGCAAGCCTGTGTCAAAACAAACTATTTCTAGGTGGATTGGGTTTTGCATTGCATTTTGTTATTCCCATCATGGCAAGGAGATTCCAGCTGGGATTAGGCCTCATTCCACTAGGGCTACTGCCACTTCAACAGCATTTCTAAGGGGTGGCAACTAAGGATATTTTGGAGGCAGCTACTTGGAGTTCAGTGCATACTTTCTCTAAGCATTATCACCTTCCTCTCTACTCTAAGTCTAGGGCTGGTTTTGCCACAGCTATTTTGCAAGGCATGTTGTCAGCTCCTGCTTCTTTATGATTTGCCAGCCTCCCTTACCTCTGCTTTGGGATTCTACCCAATAGTTAGGACTGCAACAATGTGGAATGAAGAACATAGTACAGTTTTGTACCTACCATAAATGTAGATGTTCGAGGATCCACATTGCTGCAGTCTAATTACCCTCCCTCCTTCCCTCTGTGTTTAGGGGTGGTTGTGTAGGTGAGGTTATATGCTGATATTTTTGTATATATTTTTGTATATATTGTACATATTTTTGGTGCAGGTATATTGGGCCTTGTCTTTTTAGGGTCTTCTGACATCTGGGGCAAGAAAAGACTGAGGATATGACGTCGGTCATGCGCATTAGTACCCTGACGTACTGACGTCAGTCTAATGCGCCCTGACCGACGTCAGCCATATACTCTGGTATTCGGGCCGACTGGACAGCGGACTACCCAATAGTTAGGACTGCAGCAATGTGGATCCTCGAACATCTACATTTATGGTAGGTACAAAACTGTACTTTTTCTTCATCATTTGCCCGTAGTGGTCCTTTAAATTTATACTTCTTCCTAGTTACTTTATACAAAGGTGAAAGTATGTGATTTAAGTATGGAATATGTTGTCTCCAGAACCCAAATAAGCCAATAAACCGGTATGCCTCCTTTATGCCTTATTTGTTTTCCTTTTGAGTCCCTTGCAAATAATCCTTTTTTATTTGCCTATTTTTATTTTCTGTAGTATACACAATCCTGCTTGATATATCCCAGTTTTCTACAGAAAATAACATGCAATTTGTCTATCAGGGCTTTCCAGAACTGGAGGGGCTGATGCCACTCCTCTCCCCACTTCCTACTGCACTTACTAAACCCATCTTCATCAGTACCAAGAGAAAAAACTGTAATGCTTAAAAATATCTTAATTGACATGCTCTGCCTATTCTAACATCCTGTCAGAACTGTAATATTAAAATACTCTTAACTTTGTAGTTAACCCTAATGACATGTCCATACCTAGTACGGAGCTGTTACATTTTGAACTATAATATTTAACCCTTTAAATCCTAACGCATTTCTATGTTAGTAAGAAGCTGTGCAGAGCTGTTACACTTGCTAAATCCTGAAAAACTGTGTTCATGTAACATGGCTGTTAGTTCTGGTATACCCTACACAACATAAATGTGTATGGTTACTCTTTTTTTTTTTCTAACTGGACACACCCAATCCATATTTCTTAGCACTTCAGCTGTGTCAGCTGAACTGGAATTTATTTTATCTTTAACCCATAAATCTGCATGTTTCCATGTAACCAATTCTTTAAATTTTGTACATTTGCACAAACTTCATGCAAATCTTTACAAGCGTCATCTGTGTGCACTACTGTACATTTTGTAGCATCCATTTGTATAACATGAGCTCTAGGTAAAATGTTTGTTTGCATATACTTTCTAACCTGTATGTCATGTTCCTTTAACATTGGCATGTGTTTTTCATTAAGCTCTGATAATTTCTTATGTCTGTTAAAAACCTACCACTGCGAGCAGCAAGGCTGAAACATTCCAGCTGTCTCTACAAACTGTAAACTTTAGCATGATTTACCAGAGTTTTAAACAAAAGCAGGAATATCGATCTCCATAGTTCAGTTGGCGTTCTATACTTTTGTGCATACTGATCAAAACAGTGAAGGCATTTACACACAAACTTTCTCTTAAACATTTTGAGCCCTGCTTGCTGTGCCACAAATGTATTGCTTAAACACAATTTCTTAGCAGGACAGAAATGATCAAAACGAAGAATTTTAACTACAATGAACAAAGCTTTACTAGACAATACACACTTGCACTTTTACGTCAGGCAAGCATTAATAGTAATGTCAAACCAGCTATACTTCTGTGTCCGGCAAGCATTAATGTTATCAAACCAGCTTTACTTCTATGTCAGGCAAGCATTGATATTAAAAAGAGAAAAAGGAAAGGAAAAAGTATATCACTGATAAAGTAAGAGACTTCATCCTAGCCCACACTTCGGGAAGTCCTGTTGCTGTTAAGTAAGAGACTCTATCGGGAAAGTCCTGGGCATTGCATCCACTTCACAGGTGAGGCTTCAACCAACCGACAGAGTCCTGATTTTTATACCCTAGCTTTTTACCAGTTTTCCTGGAACTTAACCTTTAGGGATCAGCAAAGACTTTCCAGAACAGACCAGAGATGTTTGCTACCCGTCCCATAATGTTCAGTCAAACCTGTCAGCCCCTATGACTCTGCAATTTCACTTGAGAAAAATGTAAAAGAATGTAACAAACAAGTACCTTATCAGACTTTTAGAGATGTGAAAAAATGTAATAAACCAGTATCTTTTAGTCACGGGGACTAATAACCAGGTGTCTTACGAAACTGCTAGAATTGTAAAAGAATGTAATAAACAAATGCCTTTTAGTCACATAGACTAGATGATAAACACATTTTAAAATAGTTCTGCTCATATAAAAATAAAGAATAACTAAATTAATCCTTTCACTCAGTTCTCTATATTGAGGCAGAAGTCAATCTGTCATTCACTGAAGGTAAAAGTCTTTTGTATCACATTTGAATAATACCCGATAGTCTGCCTCACTGGAGCCTGAAAACTCTAAAATTAACCACATGGTTCTCCAGTATTAATGGTGGCCAGAAATGCCAGGCTGTCTGCACCAATAACTCAGCTCTTTTTTTTTCACAAAAAGCAAATACTAGAAGAGTTCATCTGAGCAAATGGAAAAAGATTTATTATGTGGGCGGAAATTCCTCCAGAGGGTTATATCCTTTTTCAGCCTCTCCCATCCATTTTGGACTACTTAACAGAGCTTTTTCACAAAGTATGCAGCCTTTCAACCATCATGGTTCAGTTAGCAGCCATTTCCAATTTTCACATAGGACAAGACCAACATCCTATTGCTTTATTGAAGATTTTAAAAGCCTTTCTGAAGGGAACCATCTTATTAAGACCAACAATCAGAGATCTCATTCCCCCTTGGGATATTACAGTCATGCTTAAGGCTTTAACAAAAGCTCCATTCCACTCTGCCTTTACAGCAAATTTAAAACCTCTTTCTTGGAAAACTGTCTTCTTGGTGTTCGTCATCTTTGTAAGGTGAATCTCAGAGTTGTAAGCCTTATCATGCAAGCCCCCATATCTGGGATTTTATCCAAACAATGTGTCTTTGAGAACAAATCCCCACTTTCTCCCAAAGGTGGCCTCTGAAGCAAACCTTAATTAGGCTATCAATCTACCAGTTTTTGTCCCACAGTTTTTTTAATACAGGAGAGTTCTACACTTGATGGACATTTTGTGAGCTCTAGTTTTACTTTCACAAGACAAAGGATGTTAGAAAGCTGGATCAACTTTTCATTGCTATAGCTAAATTTGGTCAAGGGTATCTAAAATAACTCTATCCGGTTGGCTTTCTTAATGCAGAATGTTTGCTTATGAAAAGTTGGGACAGTAGTTTCATGCCAGACCAAAGGTTCACTCTATCAGGACTGTAGCTATTTCTGCTCCCTTTCTGGGTAGGGTCCCTATTAATGAATTTAGTTCTGCAGCTACTTGGTCTACTGTCCACACTTTTGTATTGCTCTACAAGTTGGACATACAGTTTAGATCCTGTACATTCTTTGGATGTACCATTCTCAGAAATAAGCTTCCTTGATTCTATCCAGGTGTTATGGTAGCTTGTGAATTTGTGCCAGTGGTTGAATTAGACGGCATTGGATATTAACTACTGTCAGTTGTAAAAGAATTCTGAACGTAGTTCAAACTGTTTTTATGATATGACCTCTTGTCAGAATTTAGTTGTGTGGGGACATAACTTATTACTAGAAGCTGTAAGTGCTTGCTTATTGTCATATGTTATACAGTAATGTCAGTTTATTATTTTGGCTGGTGCCCCCCCCCCCCATTAAATCTGGTTGCACCTAAAAAGAAAAAAGAAATATGCCTCAGCCTACAGTTTGTGATGTTGACAGAGTCACTACTTGACCCATAGACCATTTACCTTTTGCCCCATCTCCCTCTAGTGAAGCTTTGCTGGCCACTGTGGGACAGGGGATTAGACATGTCCCCTGTGGCTCTTCAGTACCTGGTACAGGTATGGGAGAACAAACCCTTTAGATGCACAATAGTGTGTAGTAAGAGACCCTTTGCCAGACATAGTACTCTGCCCCTAGATATTTTATATAGTAGTGAAGTTTGCAAGAAAAAGAAATGGAAGCTTCATCATACAGCTAATCAGATTATAGCTACTTATAAGGCTGATGTGGTTTCCTTGGCTAAGAGTGTTCTGTAGACAGCTAATTCTGGTGGTTGTATAGCCATACACAGCTGTAGCTGTAATGCTGGTTTGGCTGTAGACCTTTCTATTTCAGAGAATGATGACAATGGTGATTTTCTAGTTGGCAGAGTTAAGCTCAGGTTCACCTTCAGAAGAATCAGATTGACTTAAGTCCAAGCAAGTGTTCACTAAATCTAGCTGTCATCTGAGTAATAGTGACGTTTTTGCTTGGGAACAGTCTGGAACTACTCCAGAGGTAGACAAGTGTATAAGACCTTATAGAGAACAAGATGCTGTGTTCTGTGGCCATCTCCCCTGTCTTGTCAGCCTTGGAAGATTTTTATAAAGCTGCCAGCAGAACACAAGTATTTTTATTTATTTTTATTTTACATCTGTTTACCGGGAAAGTCTGACTGGATAAGTCCTTTTTCAGAAGAGGCCCGGGGAGAAATGCTCCACAATAATATCAGTAGCAGAAATACATTACATGTGTTACATATGAAAGAGACATTTAACAGGGAGTCCCTAAAAAGGCTAATAGAAAATATTGAGTTTTCTCAGATATGACGGGGTATCTCTTCCTCATTTGAATGCTGACCCAGCTGCGGTCTTCCCAGCTGCCTGCTCAGATAAGTCCTTTGGCTTCATCTAATCCATTTCCTACTGATAGAGAGAAATGGTTAGATGTTCAAGGCAAAAAGGTAACTCTTTCTAGTAATCTTGCCTTCAGAATGTTAAATTGTCAAGGCTATATGGGGAAATTTGTTTTACATTGTGCGTCCAGTTTAGCAGATTTTGCTGCATCCTTACCTGCATAGCAAACTCTTACATGAATAAAATAGTTTCTAATTTGACTCTGGTTTTGAAACATGCTTTGAGAGATGTACTTTAATGTGTAGAAACCGTCTCAAGAAATGCTGCTTGTTCTGTTGTATTAGGACAGTATGCTTGGTTATTTAATCAGAACTTCTGTGATGATTTAAAAGCCAAAATTTTTAATGCGCCTTTAAGTTATGAATTGGTGTTTGGGCCCTCTGTTACACAGATTCTCGAACAGGTGGGATAATAGAGGATGATTAATGGATGGGTATCTAGTATGTTTCCTTTACCAAAGTTCTCCCCAAACAAGGCTTACACCTTAAAGGGGCAAAGGTAAAGCAGGAGTCTAATTCTTTGAAACCAAACAAGAAGGTTTCCTTTCTGAAAACAGTAACAACCCCTTGCAAATGAATGACTCTGCACAGTAACGAGCACCCCTACCCCCCATACCCTTCCTTCTTTTCCTCCTTCCCCCATGTTCTCTCTTAACCAAACAGTTTGGCCACGAATAGTCTCAGACAAATGGCTTCTGTGAATAGTTTTTATAGGATACACATGGTAGTGGGTAGGAAATGCTATCCCCTTTAAGGGGAATTCCATCACACCCACCAGACCAGACGGAGCTGTTTCCTTCAGTGCTTTTAACATGGTCATCCCTCTGCATCTAATAAGGAAGCCTCTCCAATTAGGTCTCAACACTCCACTGTGTAACTGGATTCTTGACTTTCTCACAGACTGACCTCAAAGTATGTACAGGAAATAATTCCTCAGATAGAATCACTCTTAACACTGGACTCACACAAGGATGTGTACTAAATCCCTTGCTGTTCACCCATTTAACACATGATTGTACAGCCAGATGCAATACAAATCACATAAAGTTTGCTGATGACACAATGGTGGTGGGCCTTATCAGTAATGACATTGAAACAGCGTATAGAGATGAGGTGGAGCAACTGATTACCTGGTGTGGTAATAACTTAGCACTAAATGTGAACAAGACACAAGAGATAATTGTGGACTAATGGAAAAATTGCAATGAACATTCTCCCCTCACCATCAGTGGGGAAACAGTGGAAAGAGTGAGAAGCACAAAGTTTCTGGAAGTGCACATCGATGTGGACTTGGCTTGGAACACAAATACAAATGCCATAGTCAAGAAAGTGCACCAGAGATCGCACTTTTCAAAAAGGTTGCAGTGAGCGAATCTCCCATCGACAGTTCTCACTACCTTCTACAGAGGTACTATGGAAAGCATTCTGACACATCTTCATAGTATGGTATGGAAACTGCTCTACCTCTGAGTGCAAATCCTTGCAGAGAGTGGTGAAGACAGCCTTGAGGATCATTAAGATCACCTTACCACCTATCCACGACTTGTACTTATTCAGATGTCTCCGCAGGGCCAGAGGAGTAATTAAAGATTGCATTCACATTACTTACTGACTGTTCCTGCATCTGTCATCTGGCAAGCACATTCAAAGCATACGTTGCAGAACTACGAGATTCAGGAGCAGCTTCTTCCCTAATGTCATCAGGCTGCTGAACTCTAGTAACCACTGCACTCCATGATGGCCACCTGGATCAGTAGAAACTGTCTTAAATTGTGCATTTACCTGGTTACCAGTCTCATCTAATGCTTAGTGCAATATTCGCCATGACTGTAACTTATAGGCCATTTAAGGCAGTAGCAGTGCAGTAAAATATCTCTTCTTTCAGTGCAGTACATGTTGCGAATTAGTAAATTACCATAGTGCAATACTTTAATGTTCACAGTGCAGTACTCAAAAGTCTCTTTCTGTGCAAGGATCAATGCAGTGTCTTAACAAAGTACCTATGCAATACTAAAGTCTCATGCAAGTAAGTGTTCACTTTGAAAAGTGTTAAAATGTATTTCTAATTATGTGCAATATTAGTCTGTCTACCTGCATGTCTGTGATGTGATAGTTAGGTGTTATATGTGTAAATCTCTGTAAAAGTAGTCTATATGTTGTCTGCACAGAGTCCGGAGACGCAGAATTTCATTCAGAATTTCATTCAGTTTTTGCACTTGTGTGATTTCTGAATGACAATTAAGTTTACTTTCACTTTGACTTCATCACCTGGTAGAAGCAGGAGTCATAGTAACAGTGACTTCTATATTCAAAAGCAAATAATTTTACTCCAGAATCTATTTGGTACCAACAAAGGAGCACTGTTGGAGATCTGCCCTATATTTGTCCATTTTAAACAACTTTATAAAAATACTTGGCCTCAGTGGTTGCCTATTGCAGAATCCTATGCATTCACATCTTTCCTTGTTTAGGCGACTTGCTTATTTGTGCATTCTTTGATCCTCTCACCCTGCCCTTGATGAAACCCTACTCCTTCTGAAAGGAAGCAAGGTCATTAGACAGATGGGGTAAAAAGTATACACTTCAGCTACTCTCTCTCAGCTAGAGCTTTAAACTGCCAGTTTCACATGATACATAATAAGAGTTTATGCTTGATCAGTTAACTAAAAAAAATTAGCCACTGATGAAGCTCTTGATATGTATTAGAAATGGTAAATAACATACAACAGGTTAGTAAGTAAGTAACCAATTAAAAAATGGCTATGATGCACTGGAGGCTTCATTTCATTTATGGCAATGTGACTGGCACAGTGATAAAGGCATGCATGGCTAAAGGAGCAAGCCTCTACCCAGATCATGTTAGCTAAATTATTGTATGATGCTCCTAGGGATAGACAAAGTTTGTTTGGTGCACCTGCCCAGCAAAAAAATGAAGAAAAAAAAAGAAAGGCAAATCAAGTTCAAACTGTGCAGGTTCAACCCCTTTCAACACCCCCAAGGTTTGCTTGGGAACTGGCCTGCCAAGGTCCTCCTTTCCTCCACAAACAAGATTTCAAAGGGGCAGGAATAGGAGAGGCAGACCAGCGAAACCAAACCAGAGGTGAGGCCTACAGAACAGGGCACACACAGGAGGCACAGACACAGCCACTGCCACTCTGCCACTACTTCAACACAATACAGTGACTTACTCCTAAAACCGCCACCACCACAGCTCCACTAGCCACTGGTGAACTTGGTTAGCAAGAATTTGCACAGAACACAAAAAGACAAACATTCTGCAAATTATACATCAAGGCGACCATCAAGGTTTCCACACTATACCCCATCAAAGAGGAATGCAAATGGAATGCCAAAATCCAAAAACAAAACAGAAAACAGAGGAGTTAGCCCAATCTGCAGAAGATACCTCAGATTTCTTGCAGGATCAGAGAGCATCAATTCTCAGCATTGCCTTTTTTGGCTTTATACTCAGAGTATTCACCAAAATAAATGCCTGGCATATCAGTAACACTGCAGACTGCAGAAGAGGAATTTACATTACCCACCTGACTGCCTGCCTACTGGGGGACAGACAACAAAAGACATTTGACAACAGATTTTTAAAGGGTCATTTACTTGCAAGCATTGGGATACACACAGTCCAATTTACAAAAAGCAGACTGATACCATCCCAAACAAGGACATTCTTGGGGGGAGGGTGGACACAGTCAGACAGATGGCATTCTAACTAAGAAAAAAAAAAAAACTCCTCTTTGCTTCTTGTAAGCTAACAAAGCTGAACAAATTAACAGCAAGAAAAGTTCTGCAGGCCTTGGGCTTCATGGCATCATGCATAATTTTGCCCATTTGCCTACATACATATGAAAACTACACAGTGGTATTGGTATGGAATTTATGGTCCACAGACACAGACAGCCTCAGAAAATCCCATGAATTTTAATTCCATACAGGAGTTTTCTTCGTGCTTCACTGTTGCAGTCATCACATTTGGGTTATCTGCTTGCATTAGCCCTCAGTTGGCCTGATTATCAAATTCTTGGGTCCAGTGTTGGTTGCTGTCTCATCTTCCATGACGTTGGGTAGTCAGGGGTATAAAGCATGCAGCCGACGCCATTATAGCAGCCTTTCTTGCTGTGCGGTGCCTGAAGCAGAAGCAGTTCGCAAGTGCTGGTCGTCCGACTCCTAAAATTTTCGTTTTCGAGTTTCAGAACTGAAGTCTTAAACTAAACTAAGCTAAGTGCCCCGTTGGGAAAACTTTTTCTTGCTCTAAACCGATGTCAGTAAAAGTCAATAATTGTATTTCTTGTGGAAATCAAATACCTCATAAAGATTTTCATTTGTACTGTATTCCTTGCCTAGGCCCTGATTACGACGTACCTCGTTATTGGTTTTGTGCCTTATTTAAACAACAAACTATTCGTCATCAGTATATTTATGCTTCTAAATATTTTGGTACGCTGTTCAGTTATCCAGATATGTCTTCGGTAAACCACCCGACTACCAACATTCTGAAAAAACGCAAAGATAAAGACAGAGACAGGCCGCCTAGGTCCAAAGCTGCCGATGACGCTTCTCCTAAGCTAGTCGCCAGTTCGCCGGTACTCAGTGAGGCGCTTTCACAGCCCCTGATACCCGCTACTTCAGATTTGCAGGCCTCTACTGAGACCCATTCGGAGTCCAGAATGCTGCGAGATGCTTCAGCTGTAGAACCCGCGGATGTCTCTACCTTGGATGGGTCCGGAGCTGCTGTGCAGGCACCAGCTTCTGAGGGGGAATTCAGGCCTATTGACATGCATACTAAACAGATGCCATCTTCTTCTTCAAGGCCTAAAACTCGAACCATGCCTAGAAAACCGACGCCCAGATCGCATGGTCAGGCCTCTATGCCTAAAAAACAAATGATAAGAATGGCTGAAGACCTTATTACTTTAATCAGGGGAAGCCAAGGTATTGGAGCCTCGGACACTATTCCCTCAGATGGGTCCGCAGCCGCTGAGCAGGCACTGGCTTCTGAGGGTGTATTCAGACCTAAACATCTATACATTAGACTGACTTCAGCTTCAAAGGCAAAGACTAAAGCACCTTCAAAGACATAGAAACAAACTCAAGACAGGCCTCCATGCCCAAAAAACAGATGCACAAAATGGCCGAAGACTTGATTACCTTGATCAGAGGTTCCCATCCCCATCCTGATAAGAGGCCTAGGCAAGAGACAGACTATGAATCTTCAGATCAGGTTTCTATTTCTTCTGATTCCTCTTCTGATCAGGAATATTCACTTCCCCCCTTTGAGGATTCTGATGCTGAAGAATCTATTCCTTCAGCTTCTCCTCCTGAGGACTATTCTTTTGGGGAAACCTGGCACACCATGAGGGAGCATTTCCACTGGGAGAGCCAAGATTTTTCAGAATCTAAAAAGAGGCTCGGGGACTTCCTTTTACTACCTCTACACAGGCCTCTAGCCATTCCACCTGTGTTAGACATTGTAGATTATGTGTTTTCAGAGTCTAGTCTGACCCCGGACTCCTTACTTCCAGCTCCTGTTAAGCCTGACAGATATTACAGGGTTCCTGACTCTCATAAATTTCTTTTCAAAAAAACCCTACTGCAGACCCAGAGACTATTTCACAGGGTCCCAAAAGGGTTAAGGCTTCCACTGCAAAAACCCTACCCCCTCTGACAGAGATTCTAGGGCATTGGATAGATGGGGAAAAAAAGTTAACACATCTGCTACCTTGGCTATAAGGGCCTTAAACTGTCAGTTTCATATGCTCAAATATCAGCAACATGTCATGACATTGCTTAAACAAAAAATGTTGTTAAACACTCAATGTGCAGAAAACAAGGAAATGCAGGATTTATTGCATGCAGCTGAACAAGTTGGAAAGCATACTTTGCAATGTGGTTTTGATTCTCTGGAGGCCTCCTGCAGGGCCGCAGTTACGGGTTCTGTAATTAGGAGGCATGCTTGGCTAAAGGAACAAAGTCTGCCTGATGATGTCAAAGTTAAATCATTAGATGCACCTATACAGCATGATACAGTTTGGTGTTGAGGCAGAAGAGATGTTAAAGAAAACTGAGGACAAAGCTAAATCTATGCAAACTGTCAAAGATTTTTTACAAGTGCAGCCACCTAGGTTTAGTAGACGCTGACCTACAAAGAATTGGTCCTTTCCAGTGTCAAACAGACCCCAAAGGGGCAGATCCAGACTCCCTAGAGGCAGATCCCAGGCTCAAGGTTCATAGAGGTCAAAGCAGTGGGGTGCTTCTACCTCCAAAAGTGGAGGACAAATCACAACCATACAGGAAACAGTCCCAATGACTACCCCTTCCTGCACCAAGCACTTACCTCCTGGCAGCACCCTTAGGGGGAAAAATAGCACTTTTTTCCTCAAAATTGGCACATTATAACCAAGGACAAGTGGGTTCTAAACAGTGTCACAAGGCTACAAATTTCACTTCCATACCCTGCCAAAGGCAAATGGTTGGCCAGATCTGCCAAAAAATCAATGGGCAGAGGCACAAAAACAAGTCTCATCCCTCATGGACATGGATGCTATTCAACAAGTACCACAGCAAGAGCAGGGACAAGGATTTTACTCAAGACTGTTCTTGGTATCCAGAAAGGACAAAGCCTGGAGACCAATACTGGACCTATCTATTCTAAACACATTCCTGGATATACCAAAATTCAAAATGTTGACCTTGCAGCAGCTTCTGCCCATGCTGGGCAAAAAGGCTTGGCTCGTGACTTTAGACCTAAAAGAGGCATACCTGCATGTCCCAATCAGGCAATCATGCAGAAGATACCTCAGATTCAAGGCTGGCTTAATGCATTACCAATTCTCTGCACTGCCCTTTGGCTTATCTACTGCGCCCAGGGTCTTTACAAAGTGCCTGGCACCAGCAATTGCTTTCTGCAGACAAAGAAGAATACAAATATATCCTTACTTGGACTACTGCCTAATTTCAGCAGAGAAGGACGTTCTACTATAGCATCTGGCGTTTGTGAAAAGACTTTTAACATGCCTAGGGTACACAGTCAACGAAAAGAAATCAAAACTAGTACCCTCTCAAGACATAATATTCCTGGGTGCAAGCTTAAATACACCTGCCCAGATGGCTTATCTCACGCCAGACAAACAAAGGCAACTGACTACCTATTTCAAAACATAGGCAACAAAGGCCCAGTTATCTGCAAGAAAAATTCTGCAGGCTTTGGGCTTCATGGCATCCTGCATTCTACTAATTCCATATGCAAGACTGCATATGAGGAAACTTCAAGGGTACCTAAAAAGTGTCTGGACGCAACATTGCCACAGCCTGGAAACAATGATTACTCTCATTCCCTTCCTGCAACAGGAGTTTCGATGGTGGGCGAAGGCTTGTCACCAAAACAATGGACAGCCATTCACATTACCCCCAGCCAGGCAGCACCTAACAATGGATGCATCACATTATGACTTGGGGGCCCACATGGCAGGAAGATGCATTCAGGGCACCTGGTCCACAAACCAAATGCATCTACATATCAATCAAAAAGAGATGCTAGCTGTTCAAAATGCCCTGACAGCCTTCAAGGACCTACTTCATCTCATCTACTGCTCAAGCAGCTCCTCAGAAGGGCCAAAAACTTACCACCACCCAGGAGAGCCCAAAATCCAGCCTGGGACCATAACTTTGTATTGGAAAAACTCACTGTACCTCCTTTTGAGCCAGCTGCAAGTGCAGAGTTGAAATTCCTTTCTTGAAAAACAGCCTTCGTTTTAGCCATCACTTCAGCAAGAAGGGTGTCTGAATTACAGGCCCTTATGGCAGTGGAGGCTTTCATCATCTTTCATGCGGACAGGGTGTCCCTCGGGACCAGTCCCTCCTTCATGTCCAAGGTAGTATCCAGTGTGGCTCTTAATCAATCCATTCATTTGCCAACCTTCTTTTCTAATCCACAGAACAAAGGGGAAAGGATACTGCACTCCTTAGATGTGCACAGACAACTTAGATTTTACTTGGACAGGACTAAACCTCAAAGGAAATCTAAACAACTGCTGGTGGCATTTGCTGCAGGGGCAGAGGGGAAGGCCATTTCAAAGCAAACCATTTCTAAATGGGTAGGCCATTGCATTCATTTCTGCTATAAGCACCATGGAAAACCTATCCCACAGGGGATAAGACCACACTCAACCATGGCTGCATCTACCTCTACAGCCTTTCTCAGAGGTGCCCCTACCAGGGACATTCTAGAAGCTGCTACCTGGAATTCTGTACGTACTTTCACCAAGCATTACCATTTGCCTATTTTCCTTAAATCCAGAGCTGGTTTTGCCACTGCAGTCTTGCAGGTCCTTATAGCTGGTCCTAATGCTATCTAAATTCCTCCTCCCATCCTTAGCTTTGGGAATCTGCCCAAATGTGATCACTGCAACAGTGAAATATGAAGAACATAGTACAGTTGTGTACACTTACCATAAATGTAGATGTTCGTGTGTATTCACTGTTGCAGTCCTGGTTACCCTCCCTCCAGCCCCCTGACTTCTTTTGGCTATACCTTTGTTGTCCTTTACTATGCTTAAAGGCTTTTTGGTGTATTTGTTTTTTTGTTGGAGGTATAACCTTGCATATTTATATTTAATTGCTTCCCATTAAGGGGCCACCTGACATCTGGGGCAAGAAAAACTGATGCAATGGCGTCGGCTGCATGCTTTATACCCCTGGACTACCTGATGTCATGGAAGATGAGACAGCAACCGACGCAAGACCCAAGACTTTGATAATCAGGCCGACTGAGGGCTACTGCAAGCAGGTAACCCAAATGTGATAACTGCAACAGTGAATACACTCAAACATCTACGTTTATGGTAAGTGTACACAACTGTACTTTTCATGAAGTGTTGGATATATACAGTAAAAAGAACAGCTTTCTTACCAGAAGAAAAGCTCTGACTTATCAGGGCATTTTCTTGGATTCCTCTGTTCTTCACGTGGTCTCAGCAAGAGAGTTCCTGAAAATTCTAGGCATCATGGCATCAATGAATATCATTCTAGATCACTGATGCAGTAGGCTGTCTGGTATGTGTCTGATTCCTCTGCCGTGACTATGACAGAGGCCGGTATGTATCCTTCCTTTCGCATGTCCTCTGAGGCTTTGCAGGTGTGTGCTCTGGACATCGAGAGAGAACTGTGGTTGATCATTTTGGTGGGCCGTAGCGGGATTCTGCAGATTATGGTAAGGGAAGAAGTTCCGGGTACTCTTACTGAGTCTTGTGAAGGGTCGGAACCCATGGTGTTTGTTAGGGCTGATACCCCTACCAAGAAAAAACAGAAGACTAAGCATATTTCAGTACATTTTATGGATTCTGGAAGAGACTGACAGGAGTTTACTCCGGGCCTGTTTAATGCCTTAATAGCCCTGAAGCCTCCCCAAGGGTTTTCTGTGCCTACTGTCCTTGGAGTTCTACGCTTCCCAAACGGACTAAGGAACCTGATTCCTCAGATGAGGATTCAGAGTCTGATGAGGGTTCCTTGTCTTATTCTTTCAGATGCCTTCACCTTTGGCTCGTGGTTCTGATGAAGAGTCTGCGAGTCCTGAGTCTCCTTTTGAGAAATTGTCTTTTGGAGGCACTCTAGCTAAAATGATGGAATACTTTGTGGGATTCTTTTCAAGTGTCTGATATCCAAAACATTATGAGCTGCTTCAGGTGTACTCTCCTAAACCTTCTGCAGTACCTCCTGTATTAGCTGCTTTGTTAGGCTTCTTTATAGCTGCTTCTAAGTGTTCTAATACTCACCCTTCTGCTACAGAGAAACCTGATAGGTTTTCTAAGGTTCCTGGGGATTGTCTGTTCTTGTGTGTCCTTCTGCTGACTCTGGTGTGGTGTCAGTCTCCTCTGACAAGCCTTCCAAACTCTTGCCCTCTTCCAAACTTCTGCCTTCAGGTTAGGACTTTAGGGCAATGGCAAGAATGGGTATGATGGTTTATACTGCTTCTAGTTTGACCTTTTGGGCCATCAGTTACTTGACCCACATGACCAGATATTATCTGGCCTTGATTGCCCATGCTTGTCAGGTTCTTTCTGGCCTCCCTGATTCTGAGGAAAATCTTCTGCCGTTTCTATTTTAAGTTCTGCCTCTTGGGTGACTACACTCTGTCAAGTGTAGATATGACGCAGCTGATTCCTCTTCCAGAACTGCTGTCTTTGGATCTGTCATGAGGCGTTATTCTTGGCTTTGTCCACAGTCATTACCTGAAGACATTATGGCCAAGTTGCTAGATGCTCTTTGGATAATAAAATTCTCTTTGGGACTGCTGCTGGTGCTGTGTTTGTCTGTTGAAGAAAAAGGCAAGGCTTTGTAGGATCTTAAATATATTTTTGTCTCTCCTTTTGTTTGTAGGTGGCCTCGTCAGGGCACTAAAGGCAAGAAGAGTGGTAGGTGAGCTTCTCCGGCTTCTGTGGCCCACAAGCCTCCTTTTTCTGATAAGCGTGCTTTTCTTGGACATCTCACCCCTCACCCCCACCCGTTGGCTAGGTTCCCTTGTCTGTTCGGCTCTCCCTTCTTCTTCCAAAGTGGCATCTTACCATCTTTGATTCTTGGGTTCTGTCATCCGTCAGGGTGACTTCATGGTGTGGAAGTCTCCTCTGGAACACTTTCCTCATTTCTCAGAGGTCCTTTGGTCCGTGGTGGATCAGGGAACTATTCAGTCTGTCCCTCCCTTCCAAGTAGGAAAGGGAATTTATTCCAGGATAATTCTGGCTCCTTGAAAGGAGGGCTTTTGTAGACCTATTCTGGATCTCTCCTTGGTCATCACCTTTCTCATGGTTCCTTCTTTTCGGATACTTACTCTTCACACCCTGTGTTCTCTTTTAATACTCAAGGCTTTTATGGTGATGTTCTTCCTGTTTCACTGTTGCAGTCATTACATTTGGGTAATCTGCTGGCAGGTTGCCCTCAGTCGGCCTGAATAACAAAGTCTTGGGTCCTGTGTCGGTTGCTGTCTCCTCTTCCACGATGTCAGGGGTATAAAACATGCAGCCGATGTCATTTTATTCAGTCTTTCTTGCCGTGCGGTGCCCGAAGCAGAAGCAGTTCGCAAGTGCTGGTCGGCCGACTCCTGAAATTTTTGCATTCGAGTTTCAGAACCGAAGTCTTCAACTAAAGCTAAGTACCCCGTTGGGGAAACTTTTTCTTGCTCCTTACCGATGTCAGTAAAAGTTAATAATTGCATTATTTGTGGGAAACAAATACCTCATAAGGATTTTCATTTGTACTGTATTGCTTGCCTAGGCCCAAATCATAATGTGCCTTGCTGTCTGTTTTGTGCTAGATTTAACCAACGCACTATTAAGCGTCTGTATATATTTGCTTCAAAACATTTTGGATCCAGATTAATTACCCTGTGAAATGTCGTCTGTTAGCAACCCGACTACCGTAGTTCACAAAAAATGCAAAGAAAAAGAGACAGACCATCGAAGTCCAAAACCGACGACGAAGCTTCTCTTAAACCAGTCGCCGGTATTCAGTGAGGTGCTTTCGCAGCCCCTCATGTCCGTTACTTTTGAGTCGCAGGCCTGATACCTAGACCCATGTGGAGTCAGGTATGCCACGAGATTCTCAGAGTATTGAACCCGTGGATGTCTCTCCCTTGGATGGGTCCGGAGCCGCTGAGCAGGCACCAGCTTCTGAGGATGTTTTCAGGCCTCAACATCTTTATACAAAACCGACGCCAGCTTCAAAAACAAGATCAAAAACAGTTTCTAAGTCTAAAAAAACAACGCAGGAGCCACGTGCTCAGGCCCCTATGCTTAAAAAACAGATGATCAAAATGGCTGAGGACTTAATTACCTTGATCAGGGGTTCCCAACCCCCTCCTGCTAAGAGGCCTAGGCAAGATACTGATTATGAATCTTCAGATCAGGTTTCCATTTCTTCTGATCAGGAATTTTCTATTCCTCTTTGAGGATTCAGATGCAAAAGAATCCATCCCATCTGCATCTTTTCCTGAGGATTACTCTTTTGGTGAAACCTTGCATACTTTAAGGGAACATTTCCATTGTAAGAGTCAGGATTTCTCTGAATCAAAAAAGAGGCTTAGGGCTTTCCTTCTACTACCTCAGCATAGGCCTTTGGCTATACCTCCTGTATTAGACATTTTTGATGTGTTTTTGGAATCAAGCATGGCTCCTGATTCCCTACCTCCAGCTTCTAGTAAGCCAGACAGATATTACAGGGTTCCTGACTCCCATAAATTTCTGTTCAAAAATCATGCTGCTGATCCTGAGTCTCACTGGGTCCCAAAGGTGTATCTACAGCCAAAAATCCTACCCCCTCTGATAGAGATTCCAGGGTGCTGGATAGATGGGGAAAGAAGGTTTATACGTCTGCAACCTTGGCAGCTAGGGCCTTAAACTGCCAGTTTCATATGCTTAAATATCAACAGCATGTTATGGGCTTATTGAAACAGAAAATTATGCTGATTTCTGATTGTGTGGAAAATAAAGAATTACAGAAATTATTGCACGCAGCAGAACAGGTTGAAAAGCATACGTTGCAATTTTGTTTTGATTCCTTGGAGGCCACTTGCAGGGCCGCAGTTGCTGGATCTGTGATTAGAAGACATGCCTGATCATGTTAAAGCTAAATTGTTGGATGCCCCTTTACAGCATGATACTCTGTTTGGTAATAAGGCAGAAGAGGTTTTAAAGAAAATGGAAGACAAAGCTAAATCTGTGCAAACTGTAAAAGATTTCTTACAAGTGCAGCCACCCAGGTTCAGTAGGCACTGGCCTACTAAAAATTGGTCCTTTCCTGTGTCCAACAGAGCCTCTCAAGGCAAATCCAGGCGCTCAAAAGGCTCTAGATACCAATCACAGGGTTTTTACAAGTCAAAGCAATGAGGTGCCTCCACCTCCAAATCAGGAGGAAACAAAGCTCCACCCTACAGTATGCAGTCTCAATGACTTCCCTATACCTTCACCAATCACTTATCTCTTGGCAGCCCCGTTGGGGGGGAAATTAGCACTTCATGCTCAAAATTGGCAGTTAATTACCCAGGACAAGTTGGTATTAAACATAGTATCTGAGGGGTACGGATTTCATTTCCATACTTTGCCAGTTCCAAACGGTTGGCCAGATCTGCCACAAAATCAATGGGCAAAGACTCAGAAACAAATTACTTCCCTCGTGGAGATGGGGGCTATTCAACCAGTACCAGAACAGGAAAAAGGACAAGGTTTTTATTCAAGGCTGTTCCTGGTACCCAGAAAAGAAAATGCATGGTGTCCAATATTGGACTTATCGACTTTGAAGATGTACTTGGACATTCCAAAATTCAAAATGCTGACTTTACAACAGCTACTGCCTATGCTGGGCAGGAACGCTTGGTTAGTGACTCCAGACTTAAAATAGGCATACCTGCATATCCCAATAAGGGAATCGTGCAGAAGATACCTCCGCTTCAAGGCAGGTTTTTTGCATTACCAATTATCTGCACTGCCCTTTGGCTTATCTACTGCGCCCAGGGTCTTTACAAAGTGCCTGGCACCAGAAATTGCATTTTGCAGACAAAGAAGCATACAAATTTATCCTTACCTGGACGACTGCCTTATTCAAGCAGGGAACAAAGACATTCTTCTTCAACATCTGGCGTTTGTAAAAAGGCTTCTAACATGCTTAGGGTACACAAACTAAAAAATCACAGCTGGTACCTTCTCAAATAATTACATTCTTGGGTGCAAGCTTGAATACAACTGCCCAGATGGCTTACTTTACGCCAGACAAACAAAGGCAACTGACAAAATACTTCAAACAGATGGCAACAAAAACCCAGTTATCTGCAAGACAAATTCTGCAGGCTTTGGGGTTCATGGCATCCTGCATTCTACTAATTCCATATGAAGACTGCATATGAGGAAACTTCAGTGGTACTTAAAAAGTTTATGGAGTCAACATTTTCACAGTCTGGAAACAATGATTCTTCTCATTCCCTGCCTACAACAGGAGTTTCTTTGGTGGGCAGAGACATGTCACCAAAACAAGGGACCGTCATTCACTTTACCCCCTGCCACACAAACCCTAACTACAGATGCATCATCAGACTATGCTTGGGGAGCCCACCTGGCGGGGAGATGCATTCAGGGCATATGGACCCCAAAACAAATGCATCTGCAGATCAACCAGAAAGAGATGCTAGCGGTTCAGAATGCTCTGACAGCCTTCAAGGACTTACTTCATCCAGGACAACTACTGATAAAGACAGACAACACCTTGTTTATGTGGTACGTAAACAAGCAGGAAGGTGCACATTCCTACCCCCTTTGCAGACTAGCCATGGCATTGTGGAACACAGCCTTGACTTAGCAAGTACATCTTCAAAGCTCAGTTCCTGCCAGGAAAACAAAATACTCTCGCAGACGACCTACGCAGAAATCTTATGGACCCGCACGAGTGGAAACTGGATCCACAAATCTTCAGCATGGTAACACAGAAATGGGGGAGCCCAGACATAGATCTAATTGCCTCTCCCCAAAATTAGCAACTGGACAAATTCTACACAAGGTCTTATCACAGACGAGCATGGAAAGTGGATGCCCTAACCTTCAGTTGGAAAAACCTATCAGTCTATACCTTTTCCCCTCTGCCTCTTCTCTACAAGGTCTTACTAAAGGTCAGACAGGAAAAAACAAAAATGGTCCTAATTGCTTCGGACTGGCCTCACCAGCACTGGTACCCAATTCTAAGGTATATGTCTCAACTCCCCTCCTTGGTACTTGCCACAAATACCTCAGCTTCTGTCTCAGCAGAACAATCAAATTCTGCACACCCAGCTCCAAACTCTGAACCTTGCAGCATGGCTTACTTAATTATTCAAACAGCATCTCTCAGTAAGCCTGTGATTGATGTCATTTTGGAAGCCAGAAGGCCTAGTACTAGAAAATCTTATGCTGATAAATGGAAGAGATTCTGTGCTTGGAACCAAGCACAAGGAAAAAACACAGTAAAACCAAATATCCTTCAGATTTTACAATACTTGACAGAGATGCGTGACAAGAGCCTATCTTTTTCTTCAATAAAAATCCATGCCTCTACCATCTTGGCTCATTACAACACGGAGCCCCCCATCTTTTCTCATCCTCTGCTAAAACAGTATCTTAGAGGGGCCCAAAATTGAAGGCCTCCCAGATCATCACCAACTCCTGCATGGGACATCAATTTTGTGCTGGAAAAACTCACCCTGCCTCCTTTTGAACCAGCAGCTACTGCGGATATAAAATTTTTATCTTGGAAAACTGCATTCCTTTTGGCAATCACTTCAGCAAGAAGGATCTCAGAACTACAGGCTCTCATGGCTGTGGAGCCTTTTATTACTTTTTACCCGGACAGGGTGTCCCTCAGGACCAATCCTTCCTTTATGTCTAAGGTGGTATCCATTGTGGCTCTTAACCAAAATATTCACCTGCCAACTTTTTACCCAAATCCGCAGAACAAGGGGGAGCGGATTTTGCATTCATTGGACGTACACAGACAACTAAGATTCTACTTAAACAGGACCAAATCTCTAAGAAAATCTGAGCAACTACTGGTGGCATTTGCTGCAGGATCAGAGGGGAAGGCTATATCAAAGCAAACTATTTCTAAGTGGATAAGCCACTGCATTCGTTTCTGCTACTTGCACCATGGTAAACCTGTGCCCAAGGGAATCCGGTCACATTCCACCAGGGCTGCCTCTACCTCAGCAGCCTTTCTCAGAGGAGTTCCAACCAAAGACATTCTAGAAGCTGCTACTTGGAGCTCTGTGCATACCTTCACAAAGCATTATCATTTGCCTCTCTTCTCCAAATCCAGGGCAGGCTTTGCCACTGCAGATTTTCATCGTGCATACAGCTGCAGTCATAACAGATGGGTTCTCCTGCCGTGAGGCGGGTCCTCGGTCGGCCGAATTCCAAAGTCTAGGTCTGCCGTCGGTTGTCATCGCTTCTTCCCTGACGTCAGTGCGACAGGGGTATAAAAGAACCAGCAGACACCATTTTCTTCAGTCTTTCTTGCCGCGCGGTGCCCGAAGCAGAAGCAGTTTGCAAGTGCTGGTCGGCCAGCTCCTGAAATTACGAAAATTTTGCAACCGAAGTCTTCTTGAAAGCTAAGTACCCCGTTGGGGAAACTTTTCTTGCCTCAGACCGATGTCAGACAAAGTTAATAATTGTATTTCACGTGGGAAGCAAATACCGCATAAGGATTTTCATTCCCTCTGTATTCCTTGTTTAGGCCCAGACCACGACGTCTCGGTCTGTCATTTTTGTGCTACATTCAACAAACGCACCATTAAGCGTCGGGCGGAGTTCGCCCAGCATTATTTTGGCAAATAATTTAACTATATTATGTTGTCGGATACTCCGACTCCAGTTTTGTCTAAAAAGCACAAAGATAAGGACCGACACACGAGGTCCGCGGCCTCTACCGACACCACGCCAAAGCCGACTTCAGGTGGTCCGGTTCTCAGCGAGGCGCCTACGCAGCCCCTGACTACCGACCACACTTCATTGGCGGTGTCTTCTGTGCCCGAGGTCACAGGCTCCTTGGCCCACACCCCGACTACAGATACCGAAGCCACTCTTGGTGGTGAATCTCAAAATGTAGACAGGTCTGCCTCCTCTCAAGGTGTCTTCAGACCTTCCTCTTCTTTTTCCATCAAGGCTTTCACTAAGTCTAAAGCAGCCATGCATTCTAAGAGACAAGCTACACAGGGCTTATCTCCAGGCCCCATGCCTAAAAAACAGATGCTTAAAATGGCTGAGGATTTAATTACTCTTATCAGGGGTTCTGAACCCCCCCCCCCCCCCGGACAAAAGGCCCAGAGTGGTGGAAGAATCCCCCTCCTCTGATCAGGCCTCCATTATATCATAGCACTCTGATGAACAGGAACTTTCTTACTCCCCTTTTGAAGATTCTGATGCAGAGGAGTCCATTCCCTCTGTATCCCCCCCAGAGGATTACTCATTTGGGGAAACCTTGCAAACCTTAAGGGAACACTTCCACTGGGAAGGCCAAGAATACTCAGATTCCAAGAAAAGGCTTGGGGATTTTCTCTTGCTACCTCAGCACAGGCCTCTGGCTATACCTCCTGTCTTGGACATACTAGATGATGTGTACTCGTAGGCCTGCCTTAACCCGGATTCTTTACCTCCAGCCCCAGTCAAGCCTGACGGGTACTACCGGGTTCCTGGCTCACACCAATTTCTTTACAAAAGCCATGCGGCTGACCCAGAAACTATTTCACAGGGCCCCAAGGGAGTTAAGGCCTTCACTGCTAAAAATCCATTACCTTCCGAGAGAGATTCCAGATCCTTAGAAAGGTGGGGAAAAAAGGTATATACCTCGGCCACCTTAACCATGAGGGCATTAAACTGCCAGTTCCATATACTAAAGTACCAACAGTTTCTGTTATCACAATTGAGAAGTAAAATGTCACAACCTGAACAACCAGACTTGAAGGAGTTGCAGGATTTGATGCATAGTGCAGAACAAGTGGGTAAACATACCTTGCAATGTGGTTTTGATGCTCTAGAGGCCTCATGTAGAGCTGCTGTTACAGGATCAGTCATACGTAGACATGCCTGGCTCAAGGAACAAACCTTACCAGATCATGTCAAAGCTAAATTACTAGATGCCCTCTACAAAAGGATGTATTATTTGGTGCTAATGCTGAGGAGGTATTAAAGAAAATGGAGGAAAAGGCTAAATCAATGCAAACAGTGAAAGATTTTCTACAGGTACAACCCCCACGTTTCAGTAGAAATCGGCCTTCCAAAAATTGGTCCTTTCCAGCCACGGACAGACCCCAAAGAGGTAGATACAGGCGCCCGAGGGGCAGAGGGCAATCCCAAGGATCGTTTAGAGGCAGACAATGGCAAGCTCCTACACAAAGAGGTGGTGAGGATAGTTCGCAGCCACTCAGAAAGCAAGCCCTATAACTTTCCCCTTTGCATGCTAAGCAAGGCTCAAATGGCAGCACCCTTAGGCGGAAAGCTGGCATTATTTTCAAAAAATTTGCATATTGTCACAAAAGACAAATGGATCCTGGACATTATAAACAGAGGCTACAAATTCCATTTTCACACCCTTCCAAAAATGAGAGGCATGCCAAACCTGCCACACAATCAAAGGGCAGAGGCACAAAGACAAATTTCAGATCTCATGGACATGAAAGCTATTCAAGAGGTACCTACTCACGAACAAGGTCAAGGTTTTTATTCCAGACTATTCCTGGTACCAAGGAAGGGAAAAGATTGGAGACCTATTTTGGACCTATCCATCCTAAACACATTTTACTGCACAAAATTCAAGATGCTCACTTTACAGCAGCTTCTTCCCATGCTGGGCAAGGAGTCTTGGCTGGTAACATTGGACCTCAAGGAGGCATACCTGCATGTCCCAATCAGACAAAATTGCAGAAGATACCTCAGATTTCTTGCAGGTTCAACCCATTAACAATTATCTGCATTGCCCTTTGGCTTATCTACTGCGCCCAGAGTATTCACGAAATGCCTGGCATCAGTAATTGCCTACTGCAGACTTCAAGGGATACAAATATACCCCTATTTGGACGACTGTCTGATCCAAGCGGACAGCAAGCACATACTTCTGAAACATCTGGCTTATATAATAATGTTGCATTCTCTGGGATACACAGTCAACAAAAAGAAATCAAGGCTAATACCCTCTCGGAAAATAATTTTCCTGGGTGCCAACTTGGACACAAACACCCAGATGGCCTACCTCACGCCAGAGAAGCAGGGGCAACTAACTCAATACTTCAGAGCACTAGCAAATTTCACCAGGCTGACTGCAAGGAAAATCCTGCAGGCTCTGGGATTCATGGCATCTTGCATCCTTCTAATCCCATGTGCAAAGCTGCATATGAGGAAACTTCAATGGTACCTGAAAAACCTATGGTCTCAACACGGCCACAGTTTGGAAACAATAATACCACTAATTCCATGTCTTCAAAAGGAATTTCTGTGGTGGGCTCAAGCATGCCAAACAAACACAGGTCTTCCATTCAGCAAGCCTCAAGCAGATCAAGTCATCACAACAGACGCCTCGGACTATGCCTGGGGGACGCACATGACAGATCGGTGCATTCAGGGCAAATGGTCCCAAAAAGAAAAGCACCTTCACATCAATCAAAAGGAAATGCTAGCAGTAATAAATGCTATTATAGCTTTCAAAGACCTTCTGCATCCAGGTCAACTATTGATAAGGACAGACAACACCACAGTAATGTGGTACATAAACAAACAGTGAGGAACCCATTCTTACCCCCTATGCAGGCTGGCCATGTCACTTTGGAACATGGCTCAGGACTTACAAATCGAGCTTCAAGCACAGTACTTGCCAGGCAAGGAAAACACGCTGGCAGACAACCTAAGCAGAAATATGACAGATCCACACGAATGGAAGTTGCATCCTCAAGTTTTTACAGAGATAATTCAAGCATGGGGAAGGCCAGACATAGATCTCTTTGCCTCCCACAAAAATCACCAATTGACAAAATTCTGCTCAAGGATTTTTCATCCAAAGGCCTGGAGAGTGGACGCTCTCTCTTTCAGTTGGACAACAATGACAGTTTATGCCTTCCCACCTCTTCCTCTGCTGCCCAAAGTTCTATTAAAAACCAGAGCAGACAGACCAAAGATGATTCTCATTGCTCCAGACTGGCCAAGACAACACTGGTACCCACTCCTGAGGAGCCTGACGCATTCCCCACCATGGACCCTGCCTCTAATGCCTCTTCTTCTGACTCAGCACAGCTTCAAAACTCTTCACAGTCAGCTGAAAACACTCAATCTGGCCACATGGAAGATTCCTTAGCATCACAACAGGCCCTACTCTCCAAGGAGGTGCAGGATGTCATTTTAGAGGCCAGAAGGCCGTCTACTAGAAAAGCTTACTCCGCAAAATGGAAACGGTTTTGTGCCTGGAATGAGAAAAAGGGCCAGAATCCTGGAAAACTGGATTTACCTCAAATATTACAGTATCTAGCTGAGCTGCTAAGCAGTGGACTTTCATTCTCCTCCATCAAAATTCATGCCTCAGCCATGTCTGCAGAATACAACACTGATCCACCTTTATTCTCTCACCCCCTCTTAAGACAGTTCCTCAGAGGGGCTAAGAATATAAAACCCCCAAGGAAACAACCAATACCTGCTTGGGATCTCAATTTCACTCTAGAAAAGCTGACCTTGCCTCCTTTTGAGCCAGCTGCCTCAACAGATTTGCAATATTTGTCCTGGAAAACAGCTTTCCTTCTGGCTATTACCTCAGCTCGTAGGGTATCGGAACTACAGGCCCTCATGGCTGTGCAGCCTTTTATCATCTTCCATCAGGACAGAGTTTCCTTACGAACCAACCCGTCCTTTATGCCAACAGTGGTATCCAGGGTAGTTTTGAATCAAGCTATACACTTACCTACCTTTTATCCTAATCCTCAAAACAAAGGGGAGAGATTGCTACATTCCTTGGACATTCACAGACAACTGCGTTATTATTTAGACAGAACAAAGCCTTTCAGAAAATCAGAACAGCTCTTTGTGTCCTATGCTATAGGAGCTCAAGGGAAGCCAATTTCCAAACAGACTATCTCAAAATGGATAGCCCACTGCATACGCTTTTGTTATTCTTTTCATGGCAAAACTGTACCTACAGGCATCAGATCTCACTCCACAAGGGCCACAACTACCTCTGCAGCTTTCCTCAGAGGAGTTCCTACCAAAGATATTTTGGAAGCAGCCACTTGGAGTTCTGTGTATACCTTCTCTAAGCATTACCACCTTCCATTATACTCCAAATCTAGAGCAGGCTTTGCCACTGCAGTCTTGCAGGGCATCCTGGCTCCTCCTAGTTCCACCTAGTGCCTACCACCCCTTTCTTAGCTTTGGGATTCTACCCATCTGTTATGACTGCAGCTGTATGCACGATGAACATAGTACAGTTTTGTACCTACCATAAATGTAGATGTTCGAGTGCTAATACAGCTGCAGTCCAGGTTTCCCTCCCTCCTTCCCCTCTTGGGACAGGCCTATTGGCTAACACCTCCTCATACAACCTGATTGGGGTATTCATTTATGGTGTATTTGCTTGCAGTACTGTATTTTGATTATATGACATTGCTTTATTACACAAATTTATGTATTGCCTTCCTTCTGGGGGCACCTGACATCTGGGGCAAGAAAAACTGAAGAAAATGGCGTCTGCTGGTTCTGTTATACCCCTGTCGCACTGACGTCAGGGAAGAAGTGACGACAACCGACGCCGGACCTAGACTTTGGAATTCGGCCGACCGAGGACCCGCCTGACGGCAAGAGAACCCATCTGTTATGACTGCAGCTGTATTAGCACTCGAACATCTACATTTATGGTAGGTACAAAACTGTACTTTCTGCAGGGCCTTATAGCCACTCCTAATGCTATTTAGTTCCATCCTCCCATCCATAGCTTTGGGATTCTACCCAAATGTAATGACTGCAACAGTGAAACATGAACATAGTGCAGTTGTGTTGTACACTTGCCATAAATGTAGATGTTCGAGTGTATTCACTGTTGCAGTCCGGGTTACCCACCCGCCATCCCATTTTTCTATAACTTCTTTATCCTTCACTATATTCTTAAAGCCTTTGTGGTGTATTTGCTTTTAGGTGAAGGTAAAGTTTATGTTGCTAAAAGTGCATTTACATATATTGCAGTTTAGTTATACCTATATATATATATATATATATATATATATATATATATATATATATATATATAGCATATTTTTTTCATCTGGGGCAAGAAAAATTGAATAAAATGGCGTTGGCTGCATGTTTTTATACCCCTGATGTCATAGAAGAGGAGACTGCAACCGACGCAGGGCCTAATACTTTATTCAGGCCAACTGAGGGCAACCTGCCAGCAGATTACCCGAGTGTAATGAATGCAACTGTGAATACATTCGAACATCTACATTTATGGTAAGTGTACACAACTGTACTTTCTTGGCTCTGAAGGATGTTTACCTTCCTATTCTTATTCAACCTCTTTTCAGGATGTTTTTACATTTGTGTGTTTCTTCCTCTCATTTTCAGTTCTCTGCTTTGCCGTTTGGCCCCTCTACTGCCCCAAGGGTATTCACAAAATGTCCAGCTCCCGTAATTGCCTTACGTAAGCTTCAAGGAATTCAGATTTTTCCTCATCCAGACAATTTGTTGCTTTGGGCACCTTCTATCATTTACCTGTTACAGGATCTGAAGTTCACTACATCTCTCCTTCATAGTCTGGGGTTCACTGTCGAATTCCAAAGGTATGTCCGGACTCCCTCTCAAGATCATGTGTATCTGGGTTGCAGGATTCAGGCAGTACCAATGGTAGATTCTCTTCCACTTCCAAAAGTTGTGTCATTGAAAATTCTCTTTCAGCCTCTTCTTCCTCTGCCTTCTTTTCCAGCTAGATATATTCTTCATACCCTGAGATACATGGCCTCTTCTATTCCAATGCTTCCTCTTGGCAGACTGTACATGCGGAAGCTTCAGTGGTACCTCAAGTCAGTTGGGCTTCCAAGCACCTCTTTTCTGAGGATGTGCTCAGGGTTTTACGGAAGATAAAAAAAAAAAAAAAAACTGCAAGCAAAATGTCTTGTATGTCCAAATGGAAGAGTTTTTCTGTCTGATGCCATGCTCATAACCAGGACCCTTTTTCAGTGGGGGTTCCTTTGGATGTCCTCCGTAGTATTCATCACATGTGGGATGTTCTTCGTGTTTCATTGTTGCAGTCATTACATTTGGGTAATCCTGCTGGCAGGTTGCACTCAGCCAGCATGAATTCCAAAGTCTTGGGTCCTGCGTCAGCTGCTGTCGCCCATTCCCTGACGTCAGGTCGTCAGGGGTATAAAAGAAGCAGCCGACGCCATCTTCAGTCTTTCTTGCCGCGTGTTGTCCGAACCAGAAGCAGTTCGCAAGTGCCGGTTGGCCGACTCCTGAGATTTTTGTGTTTGAGTTTCAGATCCGAAGTCTTCAATAAAGCTAAGTACCCCGTTGGGGGAAAATTTTTTCTTGCTACAGACCGATGTCAGAAAAAGTTAATAATTGTATTTCTTGTGGAAAGCAAATACCTCATAAGGATTTTCATTCTTACTGTATTCCTTGCCTAGGCCCTGATCACAACGTTACTGATTGTCGGTTTTGTGCTAGATTTAACCAATGCACTATTAAGCGTCTGTATGATTTTGCTTTAAACATTTTTGGACGCCTGTTTATTTACCCTTAAATGTCGTCGGATAGCCATCCGACTAAGTTTACAAAAAACGCAAAGAAAAGGGTTAAGAAAAACTACCGATGCCCAAAACCGATGACGAAGCTTCTCCTAAGCCAGTCGCCGGTACGCCAGTTCTCAGTGAGGCGCTTTCGCAGCCCCTGACGCCTGCTACTTTAGAGTCACAGGCTGCTACCGACTCCCACGTGAAGTTGGCCATGCCGCTGGATACTCAAGGTATTGGAGCCTCGGACGCTAATCCCTCAGATGGGTCCGGAGCCGCTGAGCAGGTACCGGCTTCTGAGGGTGTATTCAGACCTAAACATCTTTACATTAAAACGACTTCAGCTTCAAAGGCAAAGACTAAAGCACCTTCTAATGCAAGGAAACAAACTCAAGAGCCACGTGGACAGGCCTCTATGCCCAAAAAACAGATGCTCAAAATGGCCGAAGACTTGATTACCTTGATCAGGGGTTTCCATCCCCCTCCTGATAAGAAACCTAGGCAAGACACTGACTATGAATCTTCAGATCATATTTCTATTTCTTCTGATTCGTCTTCTGATCAGGAATGTTCTCTTCCCCCTATGAGGATTCTGATGCTGAAGAATCTATACCTTCAACATCTCCTGAGGACTACTCCTTTGGGGAAACCTTGCATACCATGAGGAAGCATTTCCGCTGGGAGAGCCAAGATCTTTCAGAATCAAGAGAGGCTCAGGTATTTTCTTTTACTACCTCAGCACAGGCCTCTAGCCATTCCACCTGTGTTAGACATTGTAGATGTTGTATTTTCGGAGTCTAGTCTGACCCCTGACTCCTTACCACCATCTCCTGTTAAGCCTGACAGATATTACAGGATTCCTGACTCACACAAATTTCTTTTTAGAAACCCCGCTGCTGACCCAGAAACTATTTCACAGGGTCCAAAGAGAGTTAAGGCTTCCACTGCAAAAACACCCAACCCCCTCTGACAGAGATTTAAGGGCACTGGATAGATGGGAAAAAAGGTTTACACATCTGCAACTTTGGCTATAAGGGCCTTAAACTGTCAATTTCATATGCTTAAGTATCAGCAACATGTCATGGGATTGCTTAAACAGAAAATGTTGTTAAATTGTGAATGTGCAGAAAACAAGGAAATCCAGGATTTATTGCATGCAGCAGAACAAGTTGGAAAACATACTTTGCAATGTGGATGTTCATCGTGCTATACTGCTGCAGTCATCACACTTGGGTTATCCTGTCGTCAGGCGGTCCTGCAGTCAGCCGAATCCCAAAGTCCTGGTCCGGTGTCGGTTGTCGTCGCCTCTTCCCTGACGTCAGTGCGACAGGGGTATAAAAGAGACAGCCGACGCCATTTTCTTCAGTCTTTCTTGCCGCGCGGTGCCCGAAGCAGAAGCAGTTCGCAAGTGCCGGTCGGCCAGCTCCTGAAATTTTCGAATAGAGTTTCAGCCCGAAGTCTTCTCTAAAGCTAAGTACCCCGTTGGGGAAACTTTTCTTGCCTCATACCGATGTCAGACAAAGTTAATAATTGTATTTCTTGTGGGAAGCAAATACCTCATAAGGATTTTCATTCTCATTGTATTCCTTGCCTAGGCCCAGACCACGACGTCTCTGGTTGTCGGTTTTGTGCTAGGTTCAACAAACGTACAATTAAGCGTCGGGCAGAATTCGCCCAGCATTATTTTGGCAGAAAATTTAACTATAGCATGCCGTCGCTGCAACCAACATCAGCAATTATTAAAAAACGCAAAGAAGAGGACCGGCAGCCAAGACAAGATACCGAGGCCTCAGCAAGGCCTGACGCCAGTTCTCCGGTTTTCAGCGAGGTGCCTTCGCAGCCCCTGACTACCGCTGATTCAGAAATTCTGACGGCCTCCCAAACCGAAGCAGTTGGGCCTCAGGAACCGGTTCCACCTCACTCCTCGGACGCCAGCCCCGATGGGGATCTGGAAATTTTGGATAGGCCTTCGGTCTCTGAAGGTGTTTTCAAACCGACAACTATCTCTGCCAAGCCTTATGCTAAACTCAAAGCCCCCTTGAAAGTTAGAAAACCGGGGCCACCCCCCCCCCACACACACACACACAGGCCCCTATGCCTAAAAAACAGATGCTTAAGATGGCTGAGGATTTAATTACCCTTATCAGGGGATCCCAACCCCCACCTGACAAAAGGCCTAGACTGGAGGAAGATTATCCTTCCCTGACTAAGCATCCATTTCCTCAGGCATCTCTGACGACCAGGATTACTCCTTCCCTCCTTATGAAGACTCTGATGCTGAAGAGTCCATTCCCTCTGTCTTACCCCCTGAGGACTACTCTTTTGGGGAAACTTTACACACCATGAGGGAACACTTCCACTGGGAAGGCCAAGATTACTCTGACTCCAAGAAAAGACTCTTCTTCCACAGCATAGACCCCTGGCAATTCCTCCAGTTTTAGCCATTTTGGATGATGTTTTCTCTGAATCCAGTTTAAACCCAGATTCCTTACCTCCAGCACCAGCTAAACCAGACAGATACTACCGAGTTCTTGATACTCATAGGTTTCTATACAAAAGCCCTACTGCAGACCCCAAGACCATTTCCCAGGGTCCCAAAGGGGTTAAGGCCAATACTGCTAAGAATCCACTTCCTTCTGAAAGAGATTCCAGAGCATTAGAAAGATGGGGAAAGAAAGTGTATACGTCTGCCACTTTGGCCATGAGGGCCTTAAACTGCCAATTCCACATGCTAAAATACCAACAGTATTTGATTACACAGTTAAAGCAGAAACTGATCCCTCAGACAGATCAACTTGATTTTAAAGAGATGTAGGATTTGCTGCATGCAGCAGAACAGGTGGGAAAGCATACCTTACAGTGTGGTTTTGATTCATTGGAAGCCTCATGTAGAGCAGCTGTCACAGGGTCTGTAATACGTAGGCATGCTTGGCTTAAAGAACAAGCCTTATCAGAACATGTCAAAGCAAAGTTATTGGATGCTCCATTGCAGAAAGATGTGTTATTTGGTGTCAAAGCAGAGGAAGTTTTAAAGAAAATGGAAGAAAAGGCAAAATCTATGCAAACAGTTTGATTTTTTACAGGTACAACCTCCTCGTTTCAGCAGAAACTGGCCATCAAAAAACTGGTCCTTTCTTGCATCAGACAGACCCCAAAGAGGTAGGTACAGGCGCCCAAGGGGCAGAGGCCAGCCACAAGGTTCTTTCAGGCCTAGACAATGGCATACAACAACTCAAAGAGGTGGAGACGAAAGATCTCAACCCTTCAGGAAACAAACACAATGACTTCCCTCTTCGCCTGCCAAGCAAAATTGCCCTGGCAGCACCTTTGGGGGAAAAACTGGCTCTATTTCCACTAAACTGGCGCATCATAACAAAGGACAAATGGATTCTGGACATTATTACCCGAGGCTACAGATTTCATTTCCACACTTTACCACGGATGAGAGGCATGCCAAACCTGCCTCCAAACCAATGGGCAGAGGCTCAAATGCAAATTTCAGCTCTCATGGATAGGAAAGCAATTCAAAAGGTACCTACAAAGGAGCAAGGTCAAGGTTTTTACTCAAGACTGTTTCTAGTCCCAAGAAAGGACAAAGCCTGGAGGCCCATCTTAGACCTCTCAATTCTAAACCCATACCTGGAGGTACTCAAATTCAAAATGCTCACACTACAGCAGCTCCTTCCCATGCTGAGCAAGGAGTCTTGGTAACGTTGGACCTCAAAGAGGCATACCTGCATGTCCCTATCAGACAAGATTGCAGAAGATACCTCAAATTTTTGGCAAGTACAACGCATTATCAATTCTCTGCATTGCCCTTTGGCTTCTCTACTGCGCCCAGAGTATTTACGAAATGCTTGGCATCAGTAATTGCATATTGCAGACAACGAGGAATACAAATTTATCCATATCTGGACGACTGCCTGATCCAAGCGGACAGCAAGGACATTCTATTACAGCATCTGGCTTTTGTAACACAGCTGCTCAATTACCTAGGGTACACAGTAAACAAAAAGAAATCAAAACTAATACCCTCGCAACAGATAATATTCCTGGGAGCCAGCTTAAATACAACGGCCCAGATGGCTTACCTCACGCCAGACAAACAAAAACAATTGACTCAATACTTCAAAAAGATAGCAACTTTTACCCAGCTCACTGCAAGGAAAATCCTACAGGCATTGGGGTTCATGGCATCATGCATTCAACTAATCCCATATGCAAAGCTGCATATGAGAAAATTACAATGGTACCTGAAAAGTGTATGGGTCTCAACACAGGCACAGCCTCGAAACAAGTATACCTATCGTTCCCTGCTTTCAAAAAGAGTTCCTATGGTGGGCTCAAGCATGTCAAATAAACAAGGGTCTTCCTTTCGTCTTACGTCCAGCAAACCAAACCATGACAACAGATTCTTCAGATTACGCCTGGGGAGCACACATGGCAGGACAGTGCATACAGGGCAAATGGTCTGCAAAACAAATGCATCTTCACATCAACCAAAAGGAGATGCTAGCTGTACAAAATGCACTGACAGCCTTCAAGGACCTCTTGCATCCAGGGCAACTTCTAATAAGGACAGACAACACCACAGTTATGTGGTACATAAACAAACAGGGAGGAACACACTCCTACCCTTTATGCAGACAGGCTATGACCTTATGGAACACAGCATTGACCTACCAAGTACAACTACAAGCACAATTCCTGCCAGGAAAGGAAGACATATTGGCAGACGAATTAAAGCAGAAATATGGCAGATCCTCACGAGTGGAGACTACACCCACAAGTATTTTCAATGATAACTCAAAGATGGGGATGTCCAGACATAGATCTATTTGCCTCCCCCAACAATTGCCAATTAAAAAATTTCTGCACAAGGACTTATCACTCCCTAGCCTGGAAAGTGGATGCTCTATCATTCAGTTGGACAACACTGACAGTCTATGCCTTCCCTCCACTACCTCTATTGACCAAGGTATTATTGAACGTCAGATCAGAGAGACCACAAATGATCCTCATTGCTCTGGACTGGCCACGCCAGCACTGGTACCCATTACTAAGGAACTTGACTCACAGCCCTCCATGGATCTTGCCTCAATTCCCACTACTGTTGACTCAGAAAAACTCTCAAACCCGTCACAGCCAGCTCAGAACTTTAAATTTAGCTGCATGGAGAATTCCTTAAATTATCAATCAACACTTCTCTCAAAGGACGTCCTGAATGTCAATTTGGAGGCCAGGAGGCCCAGCACCAGGAAGCCTTACTCAGACAAATGGAAAAGATTTTGTGCATGGCACCAGGCTAAAGGTCAAAATCCCTGGATTCCAAACATTCCTCACATACTGCAGTACCTAACTGAGATGCTACACAAAGGCCTTTCCTTCTCCTCCATTAAGATCCATGCTTCAGCCATTTCAGCTCAATATAATACGGATCCTCCAATTTTCTCACACCCTTTACTTAGGCAGTTTCTCAGAGGGGCTAAGAATATAAGACCCCCCCAGAAAACGACCAACACCAACTTGGGACCTGAACTTCGTTTTAGAAAAGTTAACACTGCCTCCTTTCGAACCAGCCTTCTCAGCAGAACTACAATACTTGTCTTGGAAAACAGCCTTGTTACTGGCTATTACCTCGGCACGCAGGGTCTCAGAACTACAAGCACTTATGGCAGTGGAACCTTTCATCATTTTCCATCAGGACAGAGTCTCTTTACGAACTAACCCTACCTTCATGCCTAAGGTAGTATCCAGTGTGGCTTTGAATCAGATCATTCATTTACCCACCTTTTATCCTAACCCACAAAATAAAGGAGAAAGGCTCCTTCGCGCTCTGGACATTCACAGACAGCTACGTTACTATTTAGATAAGACAAAGATCTTCAGAAAAACTGACCAACTCTTTGTATCATATGCTGCAGGCTCACAGGGAAAGGCTGTTTCAAAACAGACCATCTCCAAATGGATAGCACATTGTATACGCTTTTGCTACTCGCACCATGGGAAGGCAGTGCCTGTCAATATTAGATCCCATTCTACTAGGGCTACTGCAACCTCAGCAGCCTTTCTCAGAGGAGTTCCAACCAAAGACATTCTGGAGGCAGCTACTTGGGAGTTCAGTGCACACCTTTACCAAGCACTACCACCTTCCATTATACTCAAAAACCAAAGCTGGTTTTGCCACTGCAGATGTTCATCGTGCTATGCTGCTGCAGTCATCACACTTGGGTTATCCTGCCATCAGGCGGTCCCGCAGTCTGCCTGAATTCCAAAGCCTTGGTCCGGCGTCGGTTGTTGTCGCTTCTTCCCTGACGTCAGAGCGGCAGGGGTATAAAAGAGGCAGCCGACACCATTTTCTTCAGTCTTTCTTGCCGCACGGTGCCCGAAGCAGAAGCAGTTCGCAAGTGCCGGTCGGCCAGCTCCTGAGATTTCAGAACAGAATTTCAGCCGAAGTCTTCTATAAAGCTAAGTACCCCGTTGGGGAAACTTTTCTTTCCGCATACCGATGTCAGACAAAGTTAATAATTGTATTTCTTGTGGGAAGCAAATACCTCATAAGGATTTTCATTCTTATTGTATTCCTTGCCTAGGCCCAGACCACAACGTTTCTGGTTGTCGGTTTTGCGCTAGGTTCAATAAACGCACTATTAAGCGTCGGGCTGATACCGCCCGACATTATTTTGGCAGAAAATTCGACTACATCATGTCGTCGGAACCTCCGACAACTGCTATGTTTAAAAAACACAAGGACAGGCAGCATAGGCCTAGACCAGATACCGAGGTCTCGGTTAGGCGTGCCGCCGGATCTTCGGTAGTCAGTGAGGTGCCTACGCAGCCCCTGACTACCGCAGATTTAGAAAATACTACTACCTCTCAGTCAGAATCTACTGGGCCACTGGAGCCGGTTCCTCCTCAACTCGTGGACGCCAGCCCTGGCGGCGATCCGGAGACTATGGACAGGCCTTCGGCTTCAGAAGGCGTCTTTAAACCGACGACTCTCTCCATTAAGTCATGCGCTAAGCTTCCAATGGTTAGGAAACCGGGTCCACAGTCTCCCGCGCAGGCCCCTATACCTAAAAAACAGATGCTCAAAATGGCGGAGGACCTAATTACCCTTATCAGAGGTTCCCAGCCCCCTCCTGACAAAAGGCCTAGACTGGAGGAAGATTTACCTCCTTCTGACCAGGAGTCCATTTCCTCAGCAGATTCTGAAGAACAGGATTACCCCTTCCCTCTCTATGAAGACTTAGATGCTGAGGAGTCTATTCTTTATGTTTCCCCCCCCGAAGACTTCTCTTTTGGGGAAACCCTGCACACCATGAGAGAGCATTTCCACTGGGAAGGTCAGCATTACTCTGACTCCAAGAAAAGACTCCGTGAGATGTCCTTCAAGGATGCATCTGCAGTCCTTACAAATGGCCCAGGACTGCAGATGCATTCCTATCGGACATCTACATTTATGGTAGGTACAAAACTGTACTTTTCTTCTACCTCAGCA
This sequence comes from Protopterus annectens, assembly GCF_019279795.1. Lineage (NCBI taxonomy): Eukaryota > Metazoa > Chordata > Ceratodontiformes > Protopteridae > Protopterus > Protopterus annectens. The sequence continues at coordinate 1,097,397,891 of NC_056731.1, read as the reverse complement.
TAGACCCCTAGCCATTCCTCCTGTTTTAGACATTCTGGATGATGTCTACACTGAATCCAGTCTAAATCCAGATTCCTTACCTCCAGCACCACCCAAACCAGACAGATACTATTGAGTCCCTGACTCTCACAAGTTTTTATATAAAAGCCCTGCTGCAGACCCAGAAACCATATCCCAGGGTCCCAAAGGGGTAAAGGCCTCTCTGCTAAGAATCTACTACCTGCAGAAAGAGATTCCAGGGCATTAGAAAGATGGGGGGAAAAAGTCTATACCTCTGCCACTTTGGCCATGAGAGCATTAAACTGCCAATTCCACATGATTAAATACCAGCAGTACTTGCTTACTCAGTTAAAACAGAAAATGATCCCTCAAACAGATGAACTGGATTTCAAAGGGATGCAAGATTTGCTGCATGCAGCGGAACAAGTGGGAAAACATACCTTGCAGTGTGGTTTTGATTCTTTGGAGGCCTCATGTAGAGCAGCGGTCACAGGGTCTGTAATATAGACATGCTTGGCTAAAAGAGCAGAACTTATCAGAACATGTCAAAGCAAAATTACTGGATGCTCCACTGCAAAATGATGCATTTTTTGGTGTCAAAGCAGAGGAAGTTTTAAAGAAAATGGAAGAAAAGACAAAATCAATGCAAACAGTTAAAGATTTTTTACAGTTGCAACCGCCTCGCTTCAGCAGAAACTGGCCATCAAAAAACTGGTCCTTTCCTGCTTCAGACACACCCCAAAGGGGCAGGTACAGACACCCTAGGGGCAGAGGCCAGGCACAAGGTACCTTCAGGCCTAGACAATGGCAGACAACAACTCAGAGGGGGAGACGACAGATCTCAACCCATCAGAAAAATAACTCAATGACTTTCCTCTTCGTCTGCCAAGCAAAATTGCCCAGGCAGCACCTCTAGGAGGGAAACTGGCTCTTTTTCCACAAAATTGGCACATCATAACAAAGGACAAATGGGTTCTGGATATCATTACCCGAGGCTACAGATTTCATTTTCACACTTTACCAAGGATGAGAGGCATGCCAAATCTGCCAACAAACCAATGGGCAGAGGCACAAAAGCAAATTTCAGCACTCATGAACATGAAAGCCATTCAGAAGGTACCTGCAAAAGTGCAAGGTCAAGGATTTTACTCAAGACAGTTTCTAGTACCAAGAAAGGACAAAGCCTGGAGACCCATCTTAGACCTTTCAATTCTAAACACGTACCTGGGCATTCCCAAATTCAAAATGCTCACACTACAGCAGCTTCTTCCCATGCTGGGCAAGGAGTCTTGGCTGGTAACGTTGGACCTCCAAGAGGCATACCTGCATGTCCCTATCAGACAAGATTGCAGAAGATACCTCAAATTTTTGGCAGGCACAACGCATTATCAATTCTCTGCATTGCCCTTTGGCTTATCTAGTGCGCCCAGAGTATTCACAAAATGCCTGGCATCAGTAATTGCATACTACAGACAACGAGGAATACAAATTTATCCATATCTGGACGACTGCCTGATCCAAGCGGGCAGCAAAGACATCCTACTACAGCATCTGGCATTTGTAACAAAGCTGCCAAGTTGCCTAGGGTACACAGTAAACAAAAAGAAGTCAAAACTAATACCCTCACAAGAAATAATTTTCCTGTGTGCCAGCTTGAATACAAAGGCTCAGATGGCTTACCTCACGCCAGACAAGCAAAAACAACTGGCTCAGTACTTCAAAAAGATGGCAACTTCTACCCAGCTCACTGCAAGGAAATTCCTGCAGGCATTTGGGTACATGGCATCCTGCATTCAACTAATTGCATATGCAAAGCTGCATATAAGAAAACTACAATGGTACCTAAAAAGTGTATGGTCCCAACACAGACACAGCCTCGAAGCAAGTATAACTCTCATTCCCTGCCTTCAGAAAGAGTTTCTATGGTGGGCTCAAGCATGCCAAGCAAACAAGGGCCTTCCCTTTGTCTCACCTCCAGCAAACCAAACCTTGACAACAGATTCATCAGACTACGCCTGGGGTGCACACATGGCAGGACAATGCATACAGGGCAAATGGTCTGCAAACCAAAGGCAACTACACATCAATCAAAAGGAGATGCTAGCTGTAAAAAATGCACCAACAGCCTTCAAGGACCTCTTGCATCCAGGACAACTTCTAATAAGGGCGGACAACACCACAGTTATGTGTTACATAAACAAACGAGGAGGAACGCACTCCTACCCTTTATGCAGACAGGCAATGGACTTATGGAACACAGCATTAACTTACCAAGTACAACTGCAAGCACAATTCCTTCCAGGAAAGGAGAACATATTGGCAGACGAATTAAGCAGAAATTTGACAGACCCTCACGAGTGGAGACTGCACCCACAAGTATTCTCAATGATAATTCAAAGGTGGGGACCACCAGACATAGATCTGTTTGCCTCAACCAACAATTGCCAGCTACAAAAATTTTGCACAAGGTCTTATCCCCCTGGCCTGGAAAGTGGATGCCCTTTCATTCAGTTGGACAGCATTGTCAGTCTACGCCTTCCCACCTCTGCCTCTACTTACCCAGGTATTACTGAAAGCCAGATCATAGAGACCACAGATGATCCTCATTGCTCCGGACTGGCCACGTCAACACTGGTACCCACTTCTACGAAACTTGTCTCGCAGCCCTCCATGGATCTTACCTCAATTCCCTCTGCTGTTAACCCAACAAAACTTCCAGATCCTTCACAGTCAATTAAGGACCTTAAATCTAGCTGCATGGAAAATACCTTAAATTATCAAACAACACTTCTCTCAAAGGACGTCCAGAATGTCATTTTGGAGGCCAGGAGGCCCAGTACCAGAAAAACTTGCTCAGACAAATGGAAAAGATTTTGTGTATGGAGCCAGGCCAGAAGCCTAAATCCTGGCATCCCAAATATTCCGTACATACTCCAATATCCAACTGAGATGCTACACAAAGGCCTTTCTTTCTCATCCATAAAGATCCATGCTTCAGCCATTTCAGCTCAGTATGATACGGTTCCTCCCATTTTCTCTCATCCTTTGCTAAGGCAGTTTCTCAGAGGGGCAAAAAATATAAGACCCCCCCAGAAAACCACCAACTCCAACTTGGGATCTAAATTTTGTGCTGGAAAAGTTGGCACTTCCTCCTTTCGAACCAGCCTCTTCAGCAGAGCTTCAATACTTGTCATGGAAAACAGCCCTGCTGCTGGCTATCACCTCAGCACGCAGAGTCTCAGAACTGCAGGCACTTATGGCAGTGGAACCTTTCATCATTTTCCATCAGGACTGAGTATCTTTACGCACCAACCCTTCCTTCATGCCAAATGTAGTATCCAGTGTGGCTCTCAATCAGACCATACACTTGCCCACCTTTACCCACAGAATAAAGGAGAAAGACTCCTTCACTCTTTGAGCATTCACAGACAGTTGCATTACTATTTGGACAAGACAAAGGCCTTCAGAAAATCTGACCAACTCCTTGTATCCTATGCACCAGGCTCAGAAGGAAAGGCTATTTCAAAACAGACCATCTCCAAATGGATAGCACATTGCATCCGCTTTTGCTACTCACACCATGGGAAAGCAGTGCCTGCTAGTATTAGGTCTCACTCTGCCAGGGTTAAAGCAACCTCAGCAGCCTTCCTCCGGGGAGTCCCAACTAAGGACATTCTGGAGGCAGCTACCTGGAGTTCAGTGCACACCTTCACCAAGCATTACCACCTTCCTCTATACTCAAAATCCAGAGCTGGGTTTGCCACTGCAGTTCTGCAGGGCATTTTAGCTGCACCTAACCTAGTTTAGCTCCTACCACCCAACCATAGCTTTGGGACTTTATCCAAGTGTGATGACTGCAGCAGCATAGCATGATGAACATAGTACAGTTTTGTACCTACCATAAATGTAGATGTTCGAGTGGTTATGCTGCTGCAGTACAGGTTACCCTCCCTCCATCCCCTCTACCTAACAAGGTTTTTCTTATACCTCCATGTACATCAAACTTTGGGATGCATGTCTATATGGTGTATTTGCTTACAACTGGTACTATTGTTTTTTCACTAAGGTGTGTTTTGCAAGCTTCTTATTTTGCCTTCTTAGTTTGGGGCACCTGACATCTGGGGCAAGAAAAACTGAAGAAAATAGCGCCGGCTGCCTCTTTTATACCCCTGCCGCTCTGACGTCAGGGAAGAAGCGATGACAACTGATGCCGGACCAAGGCTTTGGAATTCAGGCCGACTGAGGGACCGCCTGACGGCAGGTTAACCCAAGTGTGATGACTGAAGCAGCATAACCACTCTAACATCTACATTTATGGTAGGTACAAAACTGTACTTTCTGCAGGGCATCCTAGCATCACCTAACCCAGTTTAGTACCAGCCACCCTTCCATAGCTTTGGGATTCTACCCAAGTATGATGACTGCAGCAGTATAGCACGATGAACATAGTACAGTTTTGTGCCTACCATAAATGTAGATGTTCGAGTGGTTATACTGCTGCAGTCCAGGTTACCCTCCCTCCATCCCCTCTACATACCAGGGTGTTAGTTACAACTCCATGTACATCAATCAATTGGATGCTTGTCTGTATGGTGTATTTGCTAACAGCTAGTACTATTGTTTATCTACTAAGGTATTGTTGCATAGCTATTGTATTGCCTTCCTAGTTGGGGGCACCTGACATCTGGGGCAAGAAAAACTGAAGAAAATGGTGTCGGCTGTCTCTTTTATACCCCTGTCGCACTGACGTCAGGGAAGAGGCGACGACAACCGACGCTGGACCAGGACTTTGGGATTCGGCCGACTGCGGGACCGCCTGACGACAGGATAACCCAAATGTGATGACTGCAGCAGTATAACCACTCGAACATCTACATTTATGGTAGGTACAAAACTGTACTTTTTGATTCCTTGTAGGCCTCCTGCAGGGCCGAGTTATGGGTTCTGTAATTAGGAGGCATGCTTGGTTAAAGGAACAAATCTGCCTGATCATGTTAAAGTAAAATTACTAAATGCACCTTTACAGCATGATACTTTGGTGTTAAGGCAGAAGAGGTGTTAAAGAAAATGGAGAACAAAGCTAAATCTATGCAAACTGTCAAAGATTTTTTACAAGTACAGCCACCTACGTTTAGTAGACACTGGCCTACAAAAAATTTGTCCTTTTCTGTGTCAGACAGACCTCAAAGGGGCAGATCCAGACGCCCTAGGGGCAGATCCCAGGTGCAAGGTTCTTATAGGCCCAAGCAATGGGGAGCTTCTACTTCCAAAGCTGGAGAAGATAGATCACAAACATACAGAAAACAGTACCAATGACTTCCCGCTGCCAGCACCAAGCAGTTTTCTTCTGACAGCACCCTTAGGGGGAAAATTAGCACTTTTTGCTCAAAATTGGCACATCATAACCCAGGACAAGTGGGTTCTAAACAGTGTCACAAGGCTACAAGTTCCATTTCCATACTCTGCTAATGGCAAACAGCTCGCCAGATCTGCCACAAAATCAGTGGGCAGAGGCACAAAAACAAGTCTCATCCCTCATGGACATGGGGGCCATTCAACAAGTACTAGAGCAAGAGAAGGGACAAGGATTTTACTCGACTATGGACAAGGCCTGGAGGCCGATACTGGACCTATCTATTCTGAACACTTTCCTGGATATTCTGGAATTCAAAATGTTGACTTTGCAGCAGCTTCTTCCCATGCTGGGCAAGAATGCTTGGCTTGTGACTTTAGACCTAAAAGAGTCATACCTGCATGTTCCAATCACACAGTCATGCAGAAGATACCTAAGATTCAAGGCTGGTTCAATGCATTACCAATTTTCTGCACTGTCCTTTGGATTATCTACTGCACCCAGGGTCTTTACAAAGTGCCTGGCACCAGTAATTGCATTCTGCAGACAAAGAGGAATACAAATATATCCTTACTTGGACGAATGTTTCATTCAAGGAGAGAGCAAGGACATTCTACTTCAACATCTGGCGTTTGTAAAAAGACTTCTAACATGCCTAGGGTACACAGTCAACAAACATCAAAGCTAGTACCCTCACAAGAGTTAATATTCCTGGGTGCAAGCTTGAATACAACTGCCCAGATGGTTTATCTCACGCCAGACAAACAAAGGCAACTGACTACCTATATCAAAATGTTGGCAACAAAGGCCCAGTTATCTGCAAGAAATATTCTGCAGGCTTTGGGCTTCATGGCCTCCTGCATCATACGAATTCCATATGCAAGACTGTATATGAGGAAACTTCAATGGTACCTAAAAAGTGTTTGGACTCAACATTGCCACAGCCTGGAAACCGTCATTACTCTCATTCCCTGCCTGCAACAGGAGTTTTGATGGTGGGCAAAGGCTTGTCACCAGAACAAGGGACAGACATTCACACTACCTCCAGCCAGGCAGACCTCAACAATGGATGCATCAGACTCTGCCTGGGGAGCCCACATGGCAGGAAGATGTATTCAGGGCACATGGTCTTCAAACCAAATGCATCTACATATCAATCAAAAAGAGATGTTAGCTGTTCAGAATGCACTGACAGCCTTCAAGGACCTACTTCAACCGAGACAACTACTGATAGAGAGACAGCACCACGGTCATCGGTATATAAACAAGCAGGGGGGCACACATTCTTACCCCCTTTGCAGACTAGCCATGACCTTGTGGGACACGGCTTTGACTTGCCAAGTACATCTGCAGGCACAATTCCTGCCAGGAAAGGAAACTACTCTGGCAGACGAACTAAGCAGAAACCTCATGGATCCCCACGAGTGGAAGCTGGATCCACAAGTCTTCAGCATAACAAGGAAATGGGAATGCCCGGACATAGATCTATTTGCCTCCCCTCTCAATTACCAACTAAAAAGATTCTGCACAAGGAATTATCACAGACAAGCATGGAAAGTGGACGCCCTCTCCTTCAGCTGGAAAAACCTGTCCAGCATATGCCTTTTCTCCACTGCATCTCCTCCCCAAGGTGCTCCTAAAGGTCAGACAGGAGAAGCCAAAGATGATACTGATTGCCCCAGACTGGGCACGCCAGTACTGGTATCCAATACTAAGGAACTTATCTCTATTCCCACCTTGGACCTTACCTCAAATGCCTCGACTACTGTCCCAGCAAAACAGTCAGGTCATGCACAGCCAACTCAGGGCATTAAACTTGGAAGCATGGCGGATAATGTAGTAATACAAAAAACTCCACTCAGCAAAGCTGTGATGGATTTCATTCTGGAAGCCAGAAGGCCTAGTAGTAGAAAATCTTATGCTGGAAAATAGAAGAGATTCTGTGCCTGGAACCAGGCACAAGGAACTGATACAGCAGTACCAAATATTCCTGAGATTTTGCAATATTTAACTGAGATGCTGGATAAAGGCCTATCTTTTTCATCAAATAAAATTCATGCCTCTACCATTTCGGCTCATTACAATATAGAGCCACCACTTTTTTCTCACCCTTTATTAAGGCAATACCTCAGAGGAGCCAAAAATATAAGGCCCCCAAGGAGACTACCAGTACCTGCATGGGACTTCAACTATGTCTTGGAAAAGCTCACACTGCCTCCTTTTGAACCACCTGCTACTGCTGACATGAAGTTTTTTATCTTGGAAAACAGCTCTGCTCTTAGCATTTACGTCTGCAAGACGAGTTTCAGAGCTACAGGCGCTCATGGCTGTGGAACCTTTCATCATTTTTCTTCCAGACAGTCTCTCCCTGAGGACAAACCCAACATTTATGCCTAAAGTAATGTCCTGTGTGGCTCTTAACCAAGCCATCCATCTGCCAACCTTTTACCCAAATCCACAGAACAAAGGGTAGAGAATTCTGCGTTTTTTGGACATACACAGACCACTTAGATTCTACTTGGACAGAACCAAAGCTTTCAGGAAGACAGAGCAATTACTAGTGGCATATGCTGCAGGATTCATTCTGGAAAAACTGACCTTGCCCCCTTGTGAGCCAGCTGCCTCATCAGATTTGCAATATTTGTCCTGGAAAACAGCTTTCCTTCTGGCCATCACCTCAGCTCGTAGAGTTTCAGAAATACAGGCTCTCATGGCTGTCCAGCCTTTTATCATCTTCCATCAGGACAGAGTTTCCTTACGAACCAACCCGTCCTTTATGCCTAAAGTGGTATCCAGGGTAGCTTTAAATCAGGCCATACATTTACCTACTTTTTATCCTAATCCTCAAAACAAAGGAGAGAGATTACTACATTCCTTGGACATCCACAGGCAACTGCGTTATTATTTGGACAGAACAAAGCCTTTCAGAAAATCAGAACAGCTCTTTGTGGCCTATGCGGTAGGAGCTCAAGGAAAGCCAATTTCCATCTCAAAATGGATAGCCCACTGCATACACTTTTGCTATTCCTTTCATGGCAAAACTGTACCTACAGGCATTAGAACTCATTCCACCAGGGCCACAGCCACCTCTGCAGGCTTCCTCAGAGGAGTTCCTACCAAGGATATTTTGGAAGCAGCCACTTGGAGTTCTGTGCATACCTTCTCCAAGCACTACAACCTACCATTATACTCCAAATCTAGAGCAGGCTTTGCCACTGCAGTCTTGCAGGGCATTTTGGCTCCTCCTAGTACCACCTAGTGCCTACCACCCCTTTCTTAGCTTTGGGATTCTACCCATCTGTTATGACTGCAGCTGTATGCACGATGAACAGAGTACAGTTTTGTACCTACCATAAATGTAGATGTTCGAGTGCTAATACAGCTGCAGTCCAGGTTTCCCTCCCTCCTTCCCCTCTTGGGACAGGCCTATAGGCTAACACATCCTCATACAACCTGATTGGGGTATTCATTTATGATGTATTTGCTTGCAACTACTGTATTTTGATTATATTGCACTGCATTATTACACAAATTTATGTATTGCCTTCCTTCTGGGGGCACCTGACATCTGGGGCAAGAAAAACTGAAGAAAATGGTGTCGGCTATTTCCTTTATACCCCTGTCGCACTGACGTCAGGGAAGAAGCAACGACAACCGACGCCGGACCTAGACTTTGGAATTCGGCCGACCGAGGACCCGCCTGACGGCAGGAGAACCCATCTGTTATGACTGCAGCTGTATTAGCACTCAAACATCTACATTTATGGTAGGTACAAAACTGTACTTTCCCCTCTCTCTCTCTCTCTCTCTCTCTTCCTGTGTGGACAACTAGCACAGCAGACAAATGGGTCCTTTCAGTCATTCAGAACGGGTACTTTATGACCTGGCTTATGCCTCCAAAGCGAAAGGGTATACCACAACCCCCAAAACAACAGCTACACCTATTGCAGCCAGTACTACAAACTTTGCTGGAGCAAGGCACCATCAAAACAGTGCTACTGGCTGCAAAAGGGAGAGGTTTCTACTCCAAGATTTCCCTAGTCCCAAGAAAAGACCGTCCTTGGAGACCAGTGTTGGATCTCTCTCTTCTCAACCTCTTCCTTCATGATGTTCATAGTGTTACACTGCTGCAGTCATTACACTTGGGTTATCTGGTTATCCTGTCATCAGGTGGTCCCACAGTTGGCCAGAGTTCCAAAGTCTTGGTCTGGCGTCGATTGCTGTTGCCTCCACCCTGACGTCAGTGCAACAGGATAAGATGCAGCCGATGCCATTTTCTTCAGTCTTTCTTGCCGCGCGTTGTCCGAAGCAGAAGCAGTTCGCAAGTGCCGGTCGGCCGACTCCTGAGATTGTCATTCCAAATCCAGGACCGAAGTCTTCTAAAAAAGCTAAGTACCCCGTTGGGGAAACTTTTTCTTGCCTCAAACCGATGTCGGTAAATTTTAATAACTGTATTTCTTGTGGGAAGCAAATAACTCATAATGATTTTCACTCCTATTGTATTCCATGCCTAGGCCCTGACCACAACGTCACTGGTTGTCGGTTTTGTGCTAGGTTTAACAAGCGCACTATTAAACGTGTGTTTGATTTTGCCCGACATTATTTTGGTAGAAAATTCAATTATACCATGCCGTCAGAAATTCCGACAGCCGCAATGCATAAAAAGCGCAAGGACAGGCATCCGAGGCCCAAAACGGACGATGAGGCCTCTTCTAGGCCAGTCGCTGGTTCTCCGGTTTTCAGCGAGGCGCCTACGCAGCCCCTGACTACCGCTTCCACAGAACCACAGACCGCCTCCAACTCCCACATAGAGCTGGCTGGGCCTTCGAACGCTCTAGGCCTTCAGTTTACCGATCCTAAACCTACAGAGGAAACGGAAGTAGCTGAGCATTCCACAGCTACAGAGGGTGTTTTCAGACCTACCCAGTTAACTATTAAAAACCCTCTGTTAAATCTAAGACCCCCTTAAAAACAAAGAAACAGACACACCTCTCTCCAGGACAGGCTTCCATGCCTAAGAAACAGATGCTAAAAATGGCCGAGGACCTGATCACTCTGATCAGGGGGTTCCATCCCCCTCCTGATAAAAGGCCCAGGCAGGATGCAGACTATGAATTTTCTGACCACGTGTCCCTCTCCTCTAACTCTTCCTCGGACACTGGATATTCTTTACCCCCTTATGAGGATTCTGATGATGAGGAATCAATTCTATCAGCCTCTCTGCCTGAGAATTACTCCTTTGGGGAGACCTTACATACCATGAGAGAGCATTTCCATTGGGAAGGCCAGGATTTCTCAGAATCCAAGAAAAGACCCAGAGACTTCCTTTTATTGCCCCAACACAGACCCCTTGCTATTCCACCAGTTTTAGACATCGTGGATGATGTGTACACTGAAACCAGTTTGAACCCGGACTCCTTACCTCTCACAAATTTCTGTACAAAAGCCCTGTTGCTGACCCTGGAACAATTTCTCAGGGACCAAAAGGGATTAAGGCCTCATCAGCAAAAAACCCAGTCCCCTCTGACAGAGATTCCTGAGCATTAGACAGATGGGGAAAAAAGGTATATACGTCTGCAACTTTAGCAATGAGAGCCTATCAGCAATTTTTGATGTCTCAGTTGAAACAAAATATGCTACCAGAATCAGATCCTCCTAACTTAAAAGAAATGCAGGATTTATTGCATGCAGCTGAACAAGTGGGAAAACATACTTTGCAATGTGGGTTTGATTCCTTAGAGGCCTCCTGTAGAGCAGCAGTTACAGGCTCTGTCATTAGAAAGCATGCTTGGTTAAAAGAGCATGCGTTACCAGATCATGTTAAGGTCAAATTATTGGATGCACCTTTGCAGCGGGATGTGTTGTTTGGAGTTAAGGCAGAGGAGGTATTAAAGAAAATGGAGGATAAGGAAAACTCTATGCAAACGGTAAATGATTTCTTACAGGATCAGCCTCCTCGTTTTAGCAGAAATTGGCCAACAAAGAATTGGTCCTTTGCAGTCACAAACCTCAAAGGGGCAGATACAGACATCCAAGAGGTAGAGGTCAGACACAAGGTCCTTACAGGCCTCGACAGTCGGGCACACCAGGCCGGAAAGAAGAGGAAGACAGGCCTCAACCTTATAAAAAACAGCCTCAATGACTTCCCACTACAGCTGCCAAACAGCTCTCTCTTGGCAGCCCCCTTAGGAGGAAAACTGGCACTTTTCTGTCACAACTGGCATTGCATCACCAAAGACAAATGGGTTCTCAACATCGTATCTCAAGTTTACAGGTTCCATTTCCACACCTTGCCAAGGTTAAAAGGAATGCCAAATCTGCCACCAAATCAAGGGGCAGACGCTCAAAAACAAATTAGAGCACTCATGGACATGAGAGCTATTCAAAAGGTACCACCACAAGAACAAGGACAAGGATTTTACTCAAGACTCTCTCTGGTTCCCAGAAAAGACAAAGCCTGGAGACCCATTCTGGACCTTTCTGCACTAAACACTTACCTGGATGTTCCGAAATTCAAGATGTTGACACTACAGCAGCTTCTTCCCATGCTGGGCAAGAAAGCTTGGCTCGTGACTTTGGACCTCAGAGACATACCTGCATGTCCCTATCAGACAAATTTGCAGAAGATACCTCAGATTTCTTGCTGGTTCAATGCCCTTTGGCTTATCTACTGCGCCCAGGGTCTTCACAAAGTGCCTGGCACCAGTAATTGCATTTTGCAGGCAAAAAGGAATTCAAATTTACCCATACCTGGACGACTGCCTGATTCAAGCAGAGAGCAAGGGCATTCTACTAAAACATCTTGCATACGTAAAAAAGTTAATAAGTTGCCTGGGGTACACAGTAAACGAAAAGAAATCAAAACTAGTGCCCTCACAACAGGTCATATTCCTGGGTGCCAGCTTGAACACAACGGCCCAGATGGCTTATCTCACGCCAGAAAGCAAGGACAACTGTCTCAATATTTTCAATTAATGGCAACAAAGACCCAACTCCCTGCAAGACAAATTCTGCAGGCCGTGGGCTACATGGCATATGAGGAAACTACAATGGTACCTAAAGAGCGTATGGTCTCAACACTGTCAAAGTTTGGAAACAGTTATACCACTAATTCCTTGCCTACAACAGGAGTTTCGATGGTGGGCACAAGCTTTGTCACCTCAACAAGGGACAGCCTTTCACTCAACCCACAGCCAAGCAGACACTGACAACAGATGCATCAGATTACGCCTGGGGAGCACACATGGCAGGAAAATGTATCCAGGGCGAGTGGCCCATAGAGCAGACACATCTCCACATCAATCAAAAAGAGATGCTAGATGTACAAAATGCTATTATAGCTTTCAAGGACCTACTGCATCCAGGACAGTTACTACTAAAGACAGACAACACCACAGTTATGTGGTACATAAACAGGCAAGGGGGCACACACTCCCACCCCTTCTGCAGACAAGCCATGACCTTGTGGAATACAGCTGTAAGCTACCAAGTTCATCTGTAAGCACAGTTCCTGCCAGGAGAGAAAAACACACTGGCAGACGACCTAAGCATAAACATTATGGACCCACACGAATGGGAACTAAACCCACAAATATTCAGAATGATGACACAAAAATGGGGGAGGCTGGACATAGATCTGTTTGCCACCCCAAAGAACTACCAAGTACAGAAATTCTGCACAAGGAGCTACCATCCACAAGCGTGGAAAGTGGATGCCCTCTCAGCTGGAAAAAAACAAGTATACATTTTCCCACCTTTACCTCTCCTTCCAAAGGTACTCCTAGAGGCCAGGCAGGAAGAGCCAAAAATGATCCTGACTGCACCAGACTGGCCACGCCAGCACTGGTACCCAATCCTAAAGAACTTAACACAAGAACCACCCTGGATTTTACCACAAATTCCACAGTTGCTGACACAGTACAACAAACAGATACTTCACAGCCAGCTAAAGACCTTAAACCTAGCTGCATGGAAAATTCCTTAGTCAAGCAAGCAATGCCTCTCTCCAAAGCTGTTATGGATGTCATTCTGGAGGCCAGAAGGCCTAGCACCGGGAAAGCATACTCGGACAAATGGAAGAGATTCGCTGCCTGGAACCATGCGCACAGCCTTGACCCTCTAGTCCCAAATATTCCTCAGATACTGCAATACTTAACTGAGATGCTGGACAAGGGCCTTTCTTTTTTATCCATCAAGATCCACGCCTCCGCTATCTATGCTCATTACAACACGGATCCACCAATTTTTTCTAATCCTTTGCTCAAACAATACATCAGAGGGGCTAAAAACATAAGACCGCCCCGTAGAGCACCTACACCTACTTGGGACCTCAACTTTGTTTTGGAAAAATTAACGTTACTTCCTTTTGAGCCAGCTAACACAGCAGAATTAAAATACATCTCTTGGAAAACTGCTCTGCTACTGGCAATAACATCAGCATGGAGAGTTTCAGAATTACAGGCACTAATGGCAGTGGAACCTTTCCTCATCTTCCACCAGGACAGGGTGTCCTTAAGAACCAACCCTATGTTTATGCCAAAGGTGGTATCAAGTGTGGCTCTAAACCAAACTATTCACTTGCCAACTTTTTATCCAAAGCCACAGAACAAAGGGGAGAGACTACTACATTCTTTGGACATTCACAGGCAGTTACGCTTCTACTTGGACAAAACCAAAGCTTTCAGAAAATCTGAGCAATTATTGGTAGCATACGCTGCAGGAGCACAGGGGAAAGCCATTTCAAAGCAGACTATTTCAAAATGGATAGGACACTGTATACGTTTCTGCTATACCCACCATGGGAAACCTGTACCTAGCAGCATTAGATCTCACTCCACCAGGGCAACAGCCACTATAACTGCCTACCTCAGAGGAGTACCTACCAAGGATATTTTGGAAGCTGCAACATGGAGTTCTGTGCATTCCTTCACCAAACATTACCATTTGCCTTTATACTCCAAATCCAGAGCAGGCTTCGCCACTGCTGTACTGCAGCACCTTATAGCCACCCCTAATGCCTTATAGATCCAGCCTCCCTACCTCAGCTTTAGGATTCCACCCAAGTGTAATGACTGCAGCTATGTAACACGATGAACATAGTACAGTTTTGTACCTGCCATAAATGTAGATGTTCGAGTGTAAACACTGCTGCAGTCCAGGTTACCCTCCCTCCTTCCGCTCTTACTTTCAAGTATTTTCCTAGGACATCTACCCTTTATTACCTATGGGGAGTATTTGCTGGTAACTAAAAATGGTTGTTTGCTTTACTTTTGTATTGTTTACTAGCAATTTGTATTGCCTACATATTTGGGGGCACCTGACATCTGGGGCAAGAAAAACTGAAGAAAATGGCGTCGGCTGCATCTTATATACCCCTGTCGCACTGACGTCAGGGAGGAGGCGATGGCAACCGACGCCGGACCAAGACTTTGGAACTCTGGCCGACTGCAGGGACCGCCTGACGGCAGGATAACCCAAGTGTAATGACTGCAGCAGTGTTTACACTCGAACATCTACATTTATGGTAGGTACAAAACTGTACTTTCCTAATTTCAGGATGTTAACCTTAAAAACTCTTTCCCCACTACTGTTTTCCCAAGGTTTCATGGCCACCTTCGATATAAAGGATACTTATCTTCACATCCCCATCACGCCCAGTTTCAGGAAATACCTGAGGTTTTCTGTGGGCCCTTCACTTTCAGATGTTCATCGTGTTTCACTATTGCAGTCATTACACTTGGGTTATCCTGCTGGCAGGCTACCTGCAGTCGGCCTGAATTCCAAAGTCCTGGTCCGTCGTTGGTTGCTGTCGCCTCTTCCCTGCCATCAGTGCTCCAGGGGTATATAAGATGCAGCCGACGCCATTTTCTTCAGTCTTTCTTGCCGCGCGGTGCCCAATGCAAAAGCAGTTCGCAAGTCCCGGTCGGCCGACTCCTGAGATTTTCGAAATTGAATTTCAGATACGAAGTCTTCAATAAAGCCAAGTATCCCGTTGGGGAAACTTTTTCTTGCTCCAGACCGATGTCAGTAAAAGTTAACAATTGTATTTCTTGTGGGAAGCAAATACCTCATAAGGATTTTCATTCTTACTGTATTCCTTGCCTAAGCCCTGACCACGACGTTGCTAGTTGTCGGTTTTGTGCTAGATTTAACCAACGCTCTATTAAGCGTTGGTATGATTTTGCTTTCCATTACTTTGGCCGAAGGTTTAACTATATAATGCCGTCGGAACAGCTGACAACCGGAGTTCATAAAAAGCGCAAGGAAAAAGAAAAGGACAGGCATCCGAGGTCCAAAACAGACGACGAAGCCTCCAGACATTGTAGATGTATTTTCTGAGTCCAGTCTGTCTCCTGATTCTTTACCCCCTGCAGCAGTTAAGCCAGATAGGTATTACAGGGTTCCAGAGTCACATAAATTTCTATATAAAAACCCTGCTGCTGACCTAAAAACTATATCTCAGGGTCCCAAAGGGGGTCAAGGCTTCCACTGCAAAAAATCCTGTTCCCTCTGATGGGGATTCTAGAGCTCTGGACAGATGGGGGGAAAAAGTTTACACCTCTGCTACTTTAGCTGTAAGGGCTTTAAACTGCCAGTTTCGCATGCTTAAATATCAGCAATACCTAATGTCTCTGCTAAAACAGAAAATGCTGACAAACTCTGAATGTCCTGAAAACAAGGAAATGCAGCATTTATTGCATGCAACTGAACAAGTGGGGAAACATACTTTACAATGTGGTTTTGATTCTCTAGAGGCTTCTTGCAGGGCCACAGTTACAGGCTCTGTCATTCGAAGGCATGCTTGATTAAAGGAACAGAGTCTGCCTGATTATGTTAAAGCAAAATTATTGGATGCTCCATTACAGCATGATACTTTGTTTGGCGTTAAGGCAGAAAAGGTGCTAAAGAAAATGGAGGATAAAGCTAAATCAATGCAGACAGTCAAGGATTTCTTACAGGTTCAGCCACCCAGATTTAGCAGGAACTGGCCTTCTAAGAATTGGTCCTTTCCAGTGTCAGACAGGCTACATAGAGGCAGATACAGACGCCCTAGAGGCAGATTTCAGGCCCAAGGCTCATACAGGCCTAAACAATGGGGTGCTCCTGCCTCCAAAAGCGGAGAAGACAAATCACAACCTTATAGGAAACAGTCCCAATGACTTCCCACTGACATTGCCAAGCACTTACCTTTTGGCAGCACCCTTAGGGGGAAAGCTAGCACTTTTCTCACAAAATTGGCACATGATTACCCAGGACAAATGGGTACTGAATATTGTTTCTTAGGGCTACAGGTTCCACTTTCACACCCTGCCAAAGACAAAAGGTATGCCAGACCTGCCACACAATCAGTGGGCAGAGGCACAAAAGCAAATTTTGTCTCTCATGGGCATGAGGTCTATTCAAAGAGTACCACAGCAAGAGCAGGGGCAAGGATTTTACTCAAGACTTTTCTTGGTACCCAGAAAGGACAAAGCTTGGAGACCAATACTGGACCTGTCTATTCTAAACACTTTTCTGGAAGTTCCAAAATTCAAAATGTTGACACTACAGCAACTTCTGCCCATGCTGGGCAAGAAAGCTTGGCTCGTAACTTTGGACCTCAAAGAGGCATACCTGCATGTCCCAATCAGACAATCTTGCAGAAGATACCTCAGATTCATAGCTGGCTCAATGCACTACCAATTCTCTGCACTGCCCTTTGGCTTATCTACTGCGCCCAGGGTCTTCACAAAATGCCTGGCTCCAGTAATTGCATTTTGCAGGCAAAAAGGAATTCAAATATATCCCTACTTGGACGACTGCCTTATTCAAGCAGAGAGCAAGGACATTCTATTAAAGCATCTGGCGTTTGTAAAAAGATTACTAATTTGCTTAGGGTACACAGTAAACGAAAAGAAATCAAAACTAGTGCCCTCTCAAGAGATAATATTCCTGGGTGCAAGCTTAAATACAACTGCCCAGATGGCTTATCTCACGCCAGACAAACAAAGGCAACTCATTACTTCCAAATGATGGCAGCAAAGACCCAGTTACCTGCAAGAAAAAATCTGCAGGCTTAGGGCTTCATGGCATCCTGCATTCTGCTAATTCCATATGCAATACTGCATATGAGGAAGCTACAACTGTATCTAAAATGTGTTTGGATTCAGCATTGCCACAGCCTGGAAACAATAATTGCTCTCATTCCCTGCCTGCAGCAGGAGTTTCGATGGTGGGCACTGGCTTGTCACCACAACAAGGGACAGTCATTTACTTTACCCACAGCCAGGCAGACACTAACAACAGATGCATTGGATTATGCCTGGGGGGAACACATGGCAGGAAAATGTATTCAGGGCTCGTGGTCCGCAAGCCAAATGCATCTTCATATCAATCAAAAAGAGATGCTAGCTGTACAGAATGCCCTGACAGCCTTCAAGGATCTACTCCAACCAGGGCAACTATTGCTAAAGACGGACAACACTACAGTCATGTGGTACATAAACAAGCAAGGGGGCACACATTCCTACCCCCTCTGCAAGCACAATTCCTGCCAGGAAAGACAAATACTCTGGCAGATGAACTAAGCAGAAACCTCATGGATCCTCACGAGTGGAAACTAGATCCACAAGTCTTCAGCCTGATAACAAGGAAATGGGGATGCCCGGACATAGATCTATTTGCCTCCCCTCACAACTGTCAACTACAGAGATTCTGCACAAGGACTTATCACATACAAGCATAGAAGGTGGATGCTGTATCATTCAGCTGGAAAACCCTGACAGTTTATGCCTTTCCGCCACTGCCTCTCCTCCCCAAGGTACTCTAAAGGTCAGACAAGAGAAGCCAAAAATGATTCTGATTGCCCCAGACTGGCCACACCAGCACTGGTACCCAATCCTAAAGAGCTTGTCTCAAGGCCCAGCCTGGACTTTACCTCAAATTCATCATCTTCTGACCCAACAAAACAATCTGATCCTGCACAGCCAACTCAAAACGTTAAATCTGACTGCATTGCGAATAATATAACCACTCAGAACACACTTCTCTCTAAAGCAGTTATGGATGTCATTTAGGAAGCCAGGAGGCCCAGCACCAGGAAAATCTTATGCAGAAAAATGGAAGAGATTATGTGCTTGGAATCGGGCACAAGGAATTGAACCGCTTGTTCCAAATATCCCTCAGATTTTACAATATCTAACCGAGATGCTGGACAAGGGCCTATCCTTCTCATGAATTAAGATCCATGCCTCTGCCATTTCAGCTCATTACAATACAGAACCACCTATTTTTTCACATCCACTGCTAAGGCAGTACCTCAGAGGGGCCAAAAACATAAGACCTCGAAGGAGAGCACCAATACCTGCATGGGATCTCAATTTTCTTGGAAAAGCTCACACTGCCTCCTTTTAAGCCAGCCAATACAGTTGAGATAAAATTCTTATCATGGAAAATAGCTCTGCTCCTAGCAATAACTTCAGCAAGAAGAGTATCAGAGCTACAGGCATTAATGGCAGTGGAACCTTTTATCATTTTCCATCCGGACAGGGTTTCTGTAAGGACAAACCCAACATTTATGCCAAAGGTAGTATCCAGTGTGGCTCTTAATCAAACCATTCATTTGCCTACTTTTTATCCAAATCCCCAGAATAAAGGGGAGAGACTTCTGCATTCTTTGGACATACACAGGCAGCTACAGATGTTCATCGTGCATACAGCTGCAGTAATCACAGATGGGTTTTCAGCCGTCAGGCGGTCCCTCGGTCGGCCGAATTCCAAAGTCTTGGTCCGGCGTCGGTTGTAGTTGCTTACTCTTCTGACGTCAGTAAGGCCAAAGTATATAAGACACAGCCGACGCCATGTTCTTCAGTCTTTTTTGCCGCGCGGTGCCCGAAGCAGAAGCAGTTCGCAAGTGCCGGTCGGCCAGCTCCTGAATTACGAAAAAATTGGAACCGAAGTCTTCCTTAAAGCTAAGTACCCCGTTGGGGAAACTTTTCTTGCCTCAGACCGATGTCAGAAAAAGTTAATAATTGTATTTCTTGTGGGAAGCAAATACCGCATAAGGATTTCCATTCCCGTTGCATACCTTGTTTGGGCCCAGACCACGACGTCTCGGGCTGTCGCTTTTGCGCTACCTTCAATAAACGCACTATCAAGCGTCGGGCGGAGTTCGCCCAACACTACTTTGGTAAAGCTTTTGATTATAAGATGTCGGACACTCCGACTACCGTTTTGTCCAAAAAACGCAAGGAAAAGGACCGACACGCGAGACCTGCGGTCTCCGCTGACACCACGCCAAAACCGGCTACACGTGGTCCGGTTCTCAGCGAGACGCCTTTGCAGTCCCTAACTACAGACGACAGTCCTTTGGCGGTGTTCTCTGTACCCGAGACCGCTGGGTCCTCGGTCCTTTCCCAGACTACAACCGAAGCCCCTGCTAATGTCGAGCCTACTAATGTGGACAGGTCCACCTCCACCCATGGTGTATTTAGGCCCTCATCTTCTTTTTCAATAAAGGCTTTTACTAAATCCAAAGCAGCCAGGCATCCCACGAGGCCTGTTGCACAGGGCCCATCTCCTGGACCCATGCCTAAGAAACAGATGCTTAAAATGGCTGAGGATTTAATTACTCTTATCAGAGGTTCTCAGCCCCTCCTGACAAGAGACCCAGAGTGGAGGAAGAATCTCCCTCTTCTGATCAGGGATCCATTTTATCAGAACATTCTGATGCAGAGGAACACTCTTGCTCCCCTTTTGAGGATTCGGATGCAGAACAGTCCATTCCTTCTGTATCCCCTCCTGAGGATTTTTCTTTTGGGGACACCTTGCACACTTTGAGGGAACACTTCCATTGGGAAGGCCAAGACTTTTCAGATTCCAAGAAAAGACTTAGGGAATTTCTTTGGTTACCTCAGCACAGACCTCTGGCTATACCCCTGTTTTGGATGTACTGGATGATGTCTATTCGAGGCTTGCCTTAACCCTGATTCTCTGCCTCCTGCACCAGTAAAACCTGATAGGTATTACAGAGTACCCAGCTCTCACCAATTTCTCTACAAAGGCCATAATGCTGACCCTGAAACCATTTCACAAGGCCCCAAGGGATTAAAGGCCTCCACTGCCAAGAATCCACGGCCTGCAGAAAGGGAATCCAGATCTCTGGAAAGGTGGGGTAAAAAGGTATATACCTCGCCACCCTAGCCATGAGGGCCTTAAACTGTCAGTTTCATATGATTAAATATCAACAGTACCTGTTATCACAATTAAGGAACAAAATGTCTCAACCTGAACAACCAGATTTAAAAGAGTTACAGGATATGATGCATAGTGCGGAGCAAGTGGGTAAACACACCTTCCAATGTGGTTATGATGCCCTAGAGGCTTCCAGTAGAGCGGCTGCCACAGGATCAGTCATTCGCAGGCATGCCTGGCTTAGGGAACAAAATTTACCTGATCATGTGAAAGCTAAACTTCTTGATGCTCCTTTACAAAAGGATGTATTATTTGGTACTAATGCTGAGGACATACTACGGAAAATGGAAGAAAAAGCCAAATCTATGCAAACTGTCAAGGCTTTCTTACAGGTCCAACCACCACGTTTTAGCAGAAATTGGCCTTCAAAAAACTGGTCCTTTCCAGCCACTGACAAGCCCCAAAGAGACAGATACAGACGCACAAGGGGCAGAGGGCAATCACAAGGATCATATAGAGGCAGACAATGGCAATCTCCAGCACCAAGAGGTGGTGAAGACAGTGCACAACAATACAGGAAGCAAACCCAATGACTCCCTCATTTCCATGCCAAGCAAGTCTCAGCTGACAGCGCCTTTGGGAGGGAAACTAGCATTATTTGCAAACAATTGGCATATTGTCACAACAGACAAATGGATACTGGACATTATAAACAGAGGCTACAAATTTCAATTTCACACTCTTCCAAAAATGAGAGGCATGCCAAACCTGCCACAAAATCAAAGGGCAGAGGCACAACTGCAGATTTCAAAGCTCCTAAACATGAGAGCTATACAAAAGGTACCTACACTCCAACAAGGTCAAGGTTTTTATTCAAGACTTTTTCTGGTACCAAGAAAAGGAACCGACTGGAGACCCATTTTGGACTTATCCATCCTAAACACATTCCTACTCGTGCCAAAATTCAAGATGCTCACATTACAGCAACTTTGTCCCATGCTGGGCAAGGAGTTTTGGCTGGTAACATTGGACCTCAAGGAGGCATACCTGCATGTCCCAATCAGACAAAGCTGCAGAAGATACCTCAGATTTCTTGCAGGTTCAATCCACTATCAATTCTCTGCATTGCCCTTTGGCTTATCTACTGCGCCCAGAGTATTCACAAAGTGCCTGGCATCAGTGATTGCCTACTGCAGACTTCAAGGGATACAAATTTACCCTTATCTGGACGACTGCCTGATCCAAGCGGACAGCAAACGCATACTACTGGAACATCTGGCTTATGTGACACGTTTACTGCTTTCTCTGGGATATACCATCAACAAGGAGAAATCAAGACTAACACCATCTCAGAAAATAACCTTCCTGGATGCCAACTTGGACACAAACACCCAGATGGCATATCTTACGCCAGAAAAACAAGGGCAACTATCTCAGTACTTCAAAACACTAGCAAAAAGTACCAGGCTTTACTGCAAGGAAAATCCTGCAGGCTCTGGGATTCATGGCATCTTGCATTCTGCTAATCCCATGTGCAAAGCTGCATATGAGGAAACTTCAATGGTACCTAAAAAATCTATGGTCTCAACACAGTCACAGTTTGGAAGCAATTATACCAATAATTCCATGTTTGCAAAAGGAATTTCTATGGTGGGCCCAAGCATGTCAAGTAAACACAGGCCTTCCATTCTGCAAGCCTCAAGCAAAACAAGTCATAACCACAGACGCCTCAGATTACGCCTGGGGCGCACATGAAGGACAGGTGCATTCAGGGCAGATGGTCCCAAAAGGAAAAGCACCTTCACATCAATCAAAAAGAAATGCTAGCAGTGATAAATGCAATTACAGCTTTCAAGGACTTCCTGCATCCAGGACAATTACTGATAAGAACAGACAACACCACAGTAATGTGGTACATAAACAAACAAGGAGGAACACATTCATACCCCTTGTGCAGACTAGCCATGACTCTTTGGAACTTGGCTCTGGAAAGACAAATCGAACTTCAAGCACAATACTTGCCAGGACTGGAAAACACACTGGCAGACACTCTAAGCAGAAATATGACAGATCCACACGATTGGAAGTTACATCCTCAGGTGTTTACAGAGATAATCCAAGCGTGGGGGAGGACAGACATAGATCTTTTTGCCTCCCACAGGAACTATCAACTGAAAAAGTTTTGTTCAAGGACCTTTCATCCAAAGGCCTGGAAAGTGGACGCCCTTTCATTCAGTTGGACAGCATGGACAGTTTATGCATTCCCACCTCTGCCCCTTCTGCCCAAGGTGCTTTTGAAAGCAAGAACAGACAAACCGAGGATGATACTGATTGCTCCAGATTGGCCAACACTGGTATCCACTCCTGAGGAGCCTAACACATACTCCTCCCTGGTCCCTGCCTCTAATGCCTCTCCTACTGACTCAGAACAGCTACAAAACTCTTCACAGTCAGCTGAAAACACTCAACCTCGCTGCATGGAAAATTCCTTGACACCACAACAGTCCCTACTCTCCAAGGAGGTGCAGGATGTCATTTTGGAGGCCAGAAGACCATCTACTAGAAAAGCTTACTCTGCAAAATGGAAGCGGTTTTGCTGTTGGAATGAGAAAAGAGGCCAGGACCCTAGAAAATTGAACTTGCCTCAGGTTTTACAGTACCTAGCTGAACTGCTGAACAGTGGACTTTCATTTTCTTCCATAAAAATACATGCCTCAGCCCTTTCTGCAGAATTCAACACGGATCCTCCTTTATTCTCTCACCCACTCTTACGACAGTTCCTCAGAGGGGCTAAGAATATAAGACCTCCAAGGAAGCAACCAATACCAGCCTGGGACCTTAATTACATACTAGAAAAATTAACATTGCCTCCCTTTGAACCTGCTGCCTCAACAGATCTGCAACATTTGTCCTGGAAAACCGCTTTCCTTCTGGCCATCACTTCAGCTCGTAGGGTTTCTGAACTACAGGCCCTCATGGCGGTGCAGCCCTTCCTCATCTTCCATCAGGACAGGGTTTCCGTTCGTACCAACCCATCTTTTATGCCAAAAGTGGTATCCAGGGTAGCCTTAAATCAAGCCATACACCTACCTACCTTTTATCCTAACCCTCAAAACAAAGGGGAGAGGCTGCTTCACACTTTAGACATCCATAGGCAGCCACGTTATTATTTGGACAGAACAAAGTCCTTCAGGAAATCAGAACAACTTTTTGTGTCCTATGCCGTAGGGGCTCAAGGGAAACCAGTTACCAAACAGACCATTTCCAAGTGGATTGGCCACTGCATACGGTTTTGTTATTCCTATCATGGGAAATCTGTCCCTACTGGTATCAGATCTCACTCCACCAGGGCCACAGCCACCTCTACAGCCTTCCTCAGAGGCGTTCCTACTAAGGATATTTTGGAGGCAGCCACTTGGAGTTCTGTACATACCTTCACAAAACACTACCACCTACCCTTATATTCCAGAACAAGAGCAGGCTTTGCCACTGCTGTTTTGCAGGGCATTCTGGCTCAACCCAGTTCCTCATAGTACCTACCACCCTATGCATAGCTTTGGGACTCTACCCATCTGTGATTACTGCAGTTGTATGCACGATGAACATAGTACAGTTTTGTACCTACCATAAATGTAGATGTTCGAGTGCTAATACAGCTGCAGTACAGGTTTCCCTCCCTCCTTCCCCACTTGGTAAAGGCATGGGGCCTAACAACCTCTTCATACCACCTGACTGGGTTATCCTGCTATGTTTTATTTGCTTGCTTACACTGATTTTGCATTACATTGCATTGCCTGCATATGTAGATAAGCCTTATTTATGTATTGCCTTCCTTTTGGGGGCACCTGACATCTGGGGCAAGAAAGACTGAAGAACATGGCGTCGGCTATGTCTTATATACTCTGGCCTTACTGATGTCAGAAGAGTAAGCAACGACAACCGACGCCGGACCAAGACTTTGGAATTCGGCCGACCGAGGGACCGCCTGACGGCTGAAAACCCATCTGTGATTACTGCAGCTGTATTAGCACTCGAACATCTACATTTATGATAGGTACAAAACTGTACTTTCTACTTGGACAAAACTAAGACTTTCAGAAAGACTGAGCAACTTTTAGTAGCATATACTGCAGTATCACAAGGAAAGGCTATCTCAAAGCAGACTATTTCAAAATGGATAGGACACTGCATTCGTTTCTGCTATGCACAGCATGGCAAATCAGTGCCGAAGGGCATTAGGCCACATTCGACCAGGGCAGCAGCCACATCAGCAGCCTTTCTCGGAGGAGTACCAATCAAGGAAATTTTGGAGGCTGCAACTTGGAGTTCAGTGCACACTTTTAGCAAGCACTACCACTTACCTCTTTACTCTAAATCCAGAGCAGGCTTTGCCACTGCAGTTCTGCAGGGCCTCATAGCCACTCTTAATTCTATTTAGACCCAGCCGCCCAACCTCAGCTTTGTGATTCAACCCAAGTGTAATGACTGCAACAGTGAAACACTATGAACATAGTACAGTTGTGTACCTACCATAAATGTAGATGTTCGAGTGTATTCACTGTTGCAGTCCAGGTTACCCACCACCATCCACCTTTCTTTGCTGGGACTTATCTGTACTTCTCTATTCTATACAACCTATGTGGTGTATTTGCTTGTAGATGAAGGTATTGTTTATTTTAGTGCATGGTCTTTATAAGCAATGTTTTAGCCTACCCTTTTGGGGGCACCTGACATCTGGGGCAAGAAAAACCGAAGAAAATGGCATCGGCTGCATCTTATATACCCCTGGCGCACTGACGTCAGGGAAGAGGCGACAGCAACTGACGCCAGGCCAGGACTTTGGAATTCAGGCCGACTGCGGGTAGCCTGCCAGCAGGATAGCCCAAGTGTAATGACTGCAACAGTGAATACACTCGAACATCTACATTTATGGTAGGTACACAACTGTACTTTCTCTGCCTTGCCCTTTGGGCTCTCCCTGCACCCAGGGTATTCACCAAATTTCTGGTTCCAGTTATTGCCTTTTGCAGAACAAAAAGAATCCATGCATTTCCCTATCTGGACGACCTGCTTGTACAGGCATTCTGGAAGGAGACCCTCTAGCAACACATACTTCTTACTACTTCCCTCATACAGTCCCTGGAATTTCGGATCAATTTCCCAAAATCCCAGCTGGAACCTTCTCAAGACATTTTCTTCTTGGGGTGCAGGATTCGCACAGACATAAGAGCCTACCTTCCCCAAAGAAAGGTGGAAAGCTTGACGGAGCACCTTTTTCTGGTCGTTCAGACAACAGAGTTGACAGCAAGGCAGTACCTCAGACTCTTGGGCTACATGGTAGCCACTATCTCCATGTTACCATTAACAAAACTCCACATGAGGAAGTTGCAATAGTACTTGGGGTCAGTCTGGACTCAGCACTCACACCCCTTGGAGTACAGGGTTCCCCTGCTGCCCTGCCTCAGACTAGAAATCCAGTGATGGTTTAAGCAAGTTAACCTCAACCCATGTCTTCCCTTTCAACCACCCCACCCAAACAGATCATGCACACAGATGCCTCAGACTTGGGCTGGGGAGCAACTCCGGGCCATCTGAAAGTGCAGGGACTGTGGCCAGAGCCACACAAAAAAGAATACATCAGTGTCCAACAAATAAGGGCAATTCTCCTGGCCCTTCGGGCCTTCCAAACCTATCTATGACAGAGGCCTATAAGGATCTTTGCCGACAATACTGCAGTGCTGTGGTATCTCAACAAACAGGGGTGGGGACCAAATATTTCTTACTTTGCAGACTAGCACTCCTAGTATGGGAACTGGCCACCTCTCAGGGAGTTACCCTGCAGATGGTCTACATTCCTTCACTGCCAAACTCCCAGGCAGACTCTCTCAGCAGATCCATCACGAACAACCACAAATGGATGCTGTACAGGGATGTTTTCCTGAACCTGGTGCACCGGTGGAGTACACCTCAAATAGACCTGTTTGCCTCCTCCATTAGCAGGCAGCTTTCCTTACTTCTGCACCAGGCTTCCACCCCCTCAGGCCGTGGCAACAGATGCCTTCTCAATCTCTTGGAAGGGTAAGTTTCTCTATGTATTCCCACTTTCCCACTTGTACAGAGCAGGACAGACCAAAAATCTTGTTGGTGACTCCCTATTGGCCAAGACAGCATGGGTTCCCCCTAATACTACAACTATCCAAGGGCAATCACCACAAGTTACTGCTCAGAATTAACCTTCTCACACAGCACAAGGGATCCCAAATCCCCCCACAGTGGCAGTTGCACCTCACCCTGTGGCTGATGGGATTCTGCTCCCCTTCAGACACCTTTACAGTGAGGATGTGCTTACTGTCCTGTAGGAGGCCTGGAAACCAAATACGAGAAAATCTTACTTTTCTATGTGGAAGGGATTTTCTATATGGTATTTCAAAAGACAGTTGGACCCGCTTGCTAGCGAGTCCCCTCTAGATGTTCATCGTGCATACAGCTGCAGTCATAACAAATCTGGACTGCAGCTGTATTAGCACTCGAACATCTACATTTATGGTAGGTACAAAACTGTACTTTCTGTCTTACCTGTGTGATCTGTTGCAGACAGGGTTGGCCTATTCTTCCATTAAAGCCCACTTGTCTGCTATTCAGCATGCCTTCCTCTGGATCTCCCCCTGGTGTCCAGACTACCAGCTAAGTTATTCCTTAAAGGGGTCCTTTACCTGAGACTCCCAGAAAGCTATCTCTGTACCCATGGGATCTCAAGTATGTTCTTGAAAAGCTTACGCTGCCCCCTTTTGAACCAGCAGACAAAGCTTCCCTAAAACACTCTACATGGAAATCTGTGTTACTCATGGCCTGGACCTCAGCCAGAAGAGTCTCAGAGCTACAAGCCCTCATCGTTATTCCACCTTTCCTGGTATTTCACACTGACAGGGTTAATCTAGAAACAACCCTTCCTTCATGTCCGAGGTAGTGAAGAATCTTTCCCTAGATCAAGCCATCCACCTTCCTACCTTCTTCCCTAACTCACAGGGGGACAGTGAGAGAGTACTCCATTTCCTGAATGTGCACACACAACTCCGATTTTACCTGCACAAAACAAAATCCATCAGATAAGCTGACCAGCTCTTTGTTTCCTTTCATCCCAGGGCCCTGGGGAAGGCAGTAACCAAACAAACTATTTCAACCTGTATTTCCAAAGCTGTCACCATCTGCTACCAATTCCACGAGAAATTCCTGCAGGGTGCTGTTGTTAAAGCACACTCCACCAGGACTATAGCCTCCTCAGGAGCCTTCTTCAGAGGTTTGGACACCTTTACCATTCTTGAAGCAGCCACTTGGTCATCAGTGCATACCTTCATCAAACACTACAAGTTAGACCATATTTCCAGAGCCAGGATGGGCTTTGCCAGGGCTATCCTTCATGGATTCCTGGAGACTGCCTCTAGACCACCATCCCCTTCCTCACAGTGAGCTTTGGCGCTCACCCGTATGTGATGAATACTGCAACATGTGACTAGGACATAGAAAAGTTGTGTAAAATCTTAACCATAACCATACATGACCTTCTCTTCCATGTTGCAGTATTCCTTCCCACCTACATATCCCTCCTATTATGCAACATTTCCCTTTCTGGATGACACAGGGTTGGCATTACCCTTACTAGGACTGGTTCCGACTGGGGCTTACAGTTCTGAGGGTTGGTGCTTGCAGACGTCACTTTTATGGCCCATGTTGTGCTAGCCACGTCAGACATCCCACGCACCATACAGTGACTGAAAACTCTTGTGTACTGGATGGAGTAAGAGGAGAAAACCCATATGTGATGAATACTGCAACATGGAAGAGAAGGACATCTATGGTTATGGTAAGATTTTACACAACTTTTCTTTCTTTCCTATGTGCGAGTTGCTCTAGTCTGGCTTACCTCATTCTTCTGTAAAGGCCCATTTGTCAGCTATTTCAGCCTGTCTGCCCTTGAATTCTCCTTAGTTCTTTATCAAACAATTTCTTAAAGGCATCCTGCATCTTACACCCCCAAGGAAGCCTATTCCCCCTCTTTGGGACTTAATTTTATATCGGAAGTAGTTTACTTCATTTGGTTTTCAACCTGTGGGTTATAGATCCATATCGGATCCGAGCCGGCAACTTTTACTAGCATCAGCTGTGAGCTCCAAATTCCTCCCCTTACCCGTAATACACCTCCACTGCCTTTCATCCCCAGATCTCGTTTGCTTCAAATAGCTTTTGCATCATGTCTCTTGAGCTCCAACCTAGTTAAGTGGGTAAAACCTTTGTGAGGATCTTTTTTTTTCAGAGTTTTGTTAGTGTTGGTATAGGTCCCCTTTCTCCTCCCTCGCTTGGTGCGTCGAGTTATAGAGTTTTAGGATAGTTAGAGTAGTTTGTACTATTGTGTAAATTGTAGCCCCCTCTCAGTGTTTTCTGTATACGAGTGTGGCGAGTGGGTGTGAGTATGCCAGTTAGAAAGGAACTGCCTTTTTTTCTCAAGTTGTCTTTCTACTCGAGCAGTATGGATGAAGAGCTGCTTTTCCAGCGTTGCACATAGTGTGGCCATAAATAATCCCCTGCAGATGACCACTGTGCTTGGGCGTTGCCCATCTGAGTGTGGACTGCAGCATATGTGCGGGCTTCAACCCCCGAGCCATTAAAGATAGGAAGGCCAAGTTGGCCCTCAAAGGCCTTCTTCCCCCTTCAGAATCTGTTTCCTTGTCTCCGGCTTTGGTCACAATGGCTGCTGTGTCTGCCTCTCCTTCCTCTGGCTTCTCCTCCCTCCCAGGCTGGGACTCAACCTTCTGTACCAAAGCCTGTGGTAGCGGTGTAGAAAAGGGGTAGAGAGAGGGAGAGAGAGTCGAAGGCGAGGTAAAAGAGAAAGAGGTCTCCGGACCTCACTTCACCTACAAGACGCCACTGATCCGTGACTCCCCTCTGCTCCGATCTCCGAGGTTCTCCCCGGAGCCGGAGGAGGCACGTTCAGCTTCTCTGGCCTCGGTGCCCCAACCCACCAGGTCGGAGTCCGTGGCCTTGGACATTGATCTGGATAAAATGATGAGGTTTATCAGTACTCCGATCCAGATGGGGTTTTTGCCAGCCCCCCCTCCTCCCTTAGGAGGCGGGAGCTTGCTTCCCTTTTTCCAACCTATATTTCCTCCTCCGATCTGACCTTCGGGTTTGGAGCATTCGGATCTGAGGTTGGCCTTGGTCACGGGGTCAGTGCAGACGGTACCTGCTTCCTCGATGCTGACAGCTTCCTGGAGCATTTCTGATCTGACCAGCTTTGATCCGAGCCGCACTTGGAGCCGGAGTTTGGGTGTCCTATCCAAGGGAGTGGAAACTTTTTCATCAGCTCTGACTTTGTCGGGTCAGGTTCCCTCCCTCGGAGCTCCATTCACCTCGGGCCCGGCTCCAATTCTCTTGTCGGACCCGTGGAGACCGGCTTCCTTATTGGTTTCTCAGGAGGTTAGCTCTCCTTCAGCGTTCGACATGGTAGAACGGGTTCTCTCTGCTGGATCGAGACCCCTGACTGCCCCCTTAGACTCCTCCCAGAACCCCCTCAGCTCTGTCTACAGTCCCCATCATTTTACCAGAGGGACAGCCCATGCTTGAAAAGCCCCAGACAGTTCCCCCGAGGAACAAGTGGCTTGCGAGTCCCCCCCCCCCCAGAGAGCCCCACCTGAGGTACCTCGCAAGCATGCGTGCAAGAGGAGGCACTTGGACTCCCCGACTCCCTCACCGAGGACACGATCTTGGATGATGGAGAGGGTTCCCCTAAGTCACCTCCCGAGGATGTCTCTTTTGGAGACATCCTGGAAATCCTGCGCCAACGGGGAGGTTGGTCTGCTCCCAAACCTTCTTCTGATGAGTCCATGTTCCTGGAGGCCTTCTGCATGGGCCCATCTACTTCCTGGGTGTCCCCTCTCATGGATCCTTTGGTGGATCTGGTCACCTCGCAGGCATGGAAGGAACTGGACAC
Source organism: Protopterus annectens (assembly GCF_019279795.1). Classification (NCBI taxonomy): domain Eukaryota; kingdom Metazoa; phylum Chordata; order Ceratodontiformes; family Protopteridae; genus Protopterus; species Protopterus annectens. The sequence goes on along the minus strand of NC_056731.1, from coordinate 1,097,367,382 downwards.
CATGGAACCTATCCCAAATAGACTGGATAAGATCTTAAGCCCCCCCCCATAGACAGACCAGTATGGAACAAGGGCTCCCCCGTAGACGCCATGGTGGTAGCAGCAGCCACTAAGGAGGAACTTGCTCAGGAGAGTTCCTCGGTCCATCCTCCTGACCGAGAGTCGTAGATAATAGACCACCTAGGGAAGTGGGTTTACGCTTCAGCTACCTTTTCGATTAGAGCGCTGAACTACGTGGTCCATGTCACCAGACTCACAACACGACCTGGTAAAGGAGCTGGAGGAGTCTCCCCCTAAGTCCATGTCGCAGGAGGACAAGGCTTTGTTCTCCGTGTGGATGGCCACTTTAAAAGCAGTATCCAATACGTCCATGCGACTCCTCTCACATGCTACGGAAGGAGTGGCTAGGGTGGCTGGGTCCGGCATGTCCATGAGGCGCAACACCTGGTCAGGTTATGTCAGTTTTCAGAACCCTTCAAGGCGTCCTTTGCCAATATCCCTTATGACTTCTCTACATTCTTTGGTAAGATCGTCAAAGAGACATTAGTCCAGAGTGAGAAGGATGGGAAGACACTGTCTGCCGTCGGGATTCACTTCTCTAACCCTCAACAGTCCTTTCCTTGGAAAAAGAGAGGGCAAAATGTGATGTGGTTCTGGAAGTCACAGTATTCCCGGGACACTCAGGGCTCTACTTCCTCCAGAGGCAGAGGGGGACAGAATAGACACCGGGCCAGAGGCAGAGGAGGTCCAAGTAACTTTGGGTCTCGAGAACCTTTCTTGGACAGACCCGGGCAGCAACCCTGAGGGGTTGCCCCGACTGCTCTACTCTGGAGGCAGTCGGGGCCGATTGTCCTTGCACCTAGTGGCACGGGAGTCTATAAAAATGGATTGCTGGGTGCTTCAGATCATATCCAGAGGATACTCTATCCCCTTCATGGGTTCCCCCAAATTTCCCAGACACCTCCTTGGGCGTACCACCAACGCAAAGGGAGGCAGCAGCACAGGAAATTTCCAAGCTGCTAGAAAAACGAGCCATCAAAACCGTCCCCCCAGATCTGTCCGGATCGAGCTTCTTCTCCAGGTTCTTTTTGGTGACGAAGAAAATTGGGGACTTAAGGCCCATTCTGGACCTCTCTACCCTGAACCTGTCAATTGCCAAAGAGAAGTTCCAGATGGTCACATTACAATCCATCATGTCGTACCTGCAAGATTACGACTGGATGTGCTCGTTAGATCTCCAGGATGCTTACTATCACATAAAAATGCACAGAAGTTCCAGGAGGTCCCTTCGCTTCCAGCTAGGAGTCAATCAATGCCAATTTCAGGCCCTACCCTTAGGTCTCAGGGTGTTTACCGAAGTGATGGCGGTGCTAGCAGTTCACCTAAGGCTTCAGGGGACTTGCGTCTATCCGTACCTGGATGATTGGCTCCTCACTGCTCCCACCAGGCGTCTGCTCTCCCAAATCAGGGATTATTTCCTGACTTTTGCCCAGCGTTTGGGGATCACAATCAACGCATCCAAATCTCTCCTAGAGCCTGTACAGGTGATAGACTACATTGGTGCCAGGATATTCTTCAGTGCAAAATCTTCCTGATCTCGGAGAGAGTTCAAAACCTGAGGATGCATGTCTCCCTGATGTACCACTCTCATCTCCCAATGGCGGAATTGGCATTGAGGGCCTTAGGCTCGATGGCGGCGACCATAACTCTTCTCCCGTGTGCTCTGTTACACATGAGAATAATACAGTGGACTCTCACTGTACAGTGGTCCCTGTTGGAACTGCCATTGACATTCCCAATTCAACTCAGTCAAGTCTGTCTGTCGTTCCTCATATGGTGGATGTGCTCTCTGGATATTTTGGAGAGATGACCTTTTGTTCCAGCCCCAGCCCAAGCCACAGTGACCACGGATGCCTCCCAACTTGGGTGGGGGTGGGCATTGTTTGGGCTGGACAGTCCAAGGCCTGTGGTCCCCCATAGAGACCAGCTTGCACATAAATGTCCTAGAGATGAGGGCGGTCCTTCTAGGGTTGCAGGCCCTTCATGCCTTTCTTCCTCTGGGGATGATTGCTATTCAGTCAGACAACATGCCACTGGTCTGGTATATCAAAAAACCGGGAGGGACCAGATCTTACCCCTTTTGTTGCGAGGCCATGAGAGTGTGAGAATGGGCTATCCTCCACCTGTTGCTTTCTTATTGCAACGCACATTCCGCGATGGTCTAACATCCTAGAGGACAGGCTAAGTCTGACCGTTCTGATGCCTTACGAGTGGTCTCTGAATCTGTCAGTAGCGGAACAGATCTTCAGCGAGTGAGGTCAACCTTGCTGCGATCTCTTTGCATCTCCTTCCAATGCGAAGTGCAGCAGGTTTTTTGCTCTGAAGCCCCTGCCGGAGGAGTCCCCCAGAGACGCTCTAGTTTATGCTTGGTCTCCTGGTCTTCTGTATGCTTACCCGCCAGTACCTCTCATTTCGAGGTTTCTACAGAAAACTCGTCGACTGGGGAGCAAAGTGATCCTCATTGCCCCATTCTGGCCTTGCCAGGTATGGTTTCCCTTCCTTTTTCTCACCTTCTGGCTCCACCTTGGATCCTAGATCCCATTCAGTATCTAATTTCACACCCTTCAGTGGTGCCGCATCCGAATCTGGACAGCCTGAAGCTCCAGTTCCCGTGATTGCTAGGACTCCTGGACTATTCTTAGTTAGATCTATTTTGGTGGCTGCTCATAAGTCTTCGAGCAGGAAGGTTTATCACAGCAAGTGGAAACATTTTTCAAAGGAGTTTAGACCCTTTCACGGCTCCTGTTTCCGCTATTCTTGATTTTCTAGCTGATATTTTTACGGAGCTAGTTCTTCTACTGTCAAAGTTCAGTTGGCTGCCATATCTCATTTTCATGTGGGCGAGAATTCTGCCTCTTTAGCCTCTTCCAGACTGCGTAAAGCCTTTATCAACGGCACCTTTTTGTTATGTCCCCGGTCAAAGATCCTGTTCCCCCATGAGACCTTACTATGGTTCTTCAAGCTTTGGTCACTCTCCCTTTCAAGCCTGCCGCAACTGCAGGTCTGAAATTTTTGTCATGGAAAACAGCTTTTTTGGTGGCTATTACCTGTGCAAAAAACGTTTCAGAATTACAGGCCTTGTCCATCAAAATTCCTTACATGATTTTTCACAAAGGGTTTCCCTTTGAACCAATTCATCCTTTCTTCCTAAGGTGGCATCACCAGTCAATATCAATCAGATCATCAATTTGCCTGTGTTTTTTTTTCCTAATTTTTCTAACAAGATGGAATACAAACTCCACATGTTTGAATGTTCATAGACAGTTATGATTATATTTACACAGGACAAAAAAATTCCGTAAATCTGATCGATTGTATCCTTCTATAAACCCTTTTTGGGAAACCTATCTCCAAGGTCACTATAACTAGATGGATATCTTCATGCATCCTGCAGGTCTCCTCCAGGTCAGGTGAAAGCCCATTCCACTAGGTCCATGGCTACATCTGCGGCTTTTTGGTCTAGGGTGTCTTTGGATGATATTTGTTCTACAGCTACGTGGTCCTCATCTCATATGTTTATTTCTCAGTACAACTTGTATTTGACTTCCAGAAAGAGAGCATCCTTTGGTTCCACGGTGCTCCAGAATATCCTTCCATGAGGGCCTCCCAGGAGTTTAGTAGCTGGGGACTCTGAAGACCAAATGAAGTAGACTACTTCAGATAAAGAAGTTATGTACTCAACATAATGTTCCATTTGAGTAGTTGTACTTCCATTTATATTCAACCGTCCCTCTCTCCTTCCCCTGGACCTTGGCATATGATAAGCCTACGGGCTGATGTATAGGTCACAAGAAAATTTTTCAGGTCAGGTTATGAGATGAGGTTCAGCAAACTCGATCTGGGGATGGAAAGCAGTGGAGGTATATTATGGGTAAGGGGAGGAGTTTGGAGCGCGGAGCTGATGCTAGTAAAATTTGCCGGCTTGGATCCGTAAGCCACAGGTTGAAGACAAAGGAAGTACAACTACGTTGATGGAACGTTATGGTGAGTGCATGACTTCTTTTTTTAGATACAATGACCAGTGCTCCTTTTGAACCTGCAGGTTCAGTTTCTCTGCAGCATTGTATCTGGAAAGCCATCTTATTGCTTGCTTTTAATTCTGTTCAGAGAATTTTTGAGCTTCAGGCACTTATGACCATCCCTCCTTTTCTGATTTTTCACAAGGACAGGGTGTCCCTTCATAATAATTCTTCTTTTTTGCCCAAGGTGGTTAATGAGTTGTCTTTGAATCAGGCAGTACAACTCCCTTACTTTTTTCCCTCTTTTCAGTTTGCTAGTGAGACGGTTCTACATACTTTGGATTTGCCCGGCTAGCTCGGGTATCATTTGGATAAAACTAAATGTTTCTTTTTTCCGCAGGACATTGGATTTGGCTGTTTCTAAGCAACGCATTTCCCCCTGGATATCTAAGGCCGTTTCCTTTTGTTACTTTTTTCATGGCAAATGTGTATCTGCTACCATTAGTCCACACTCCACTAGGGCTTTTGCCTTTTATGATGCTTTCTTCAAGGGGTTGGACACCAATTCCGTCCGTGAAGCTGCTACTTGGTCTTCAGTGTGTACCTTTGCCAAATATTGTAAATTAGATATGGTTTCTAGGACCAGAGAAGGTTTTGCTATAGTCATTCTACATAAGTTTGAGGGCTCTTCCCAGCCTTCCACCTCCCAATCCTTTTCTTAAGCTTTTGTACTCTCCCTTTATGGACAGACCACAAAGGGGCAGATACAGACGCCCAAGAGGCAGATCCAAGCTCCAAGGTTTACAGGTCTAAACAATGGGGTGCTTCTACCTCCAAAAGTGGAGAAGACAAATCACAGCCATACAGGAAACAGTCGCAGTGACTTCCCCCTGCCGGCACCAAGCACTTACCTTCTGGCAGCACCTTTAGGGTGAAAACTAGCACTTTTTCTCAAAATTGGCACATAATAACCCAGGACAAATGGGTCCTAGACGTAGTGTCACAAGGCTACAAGTTTCACTTCCATATCCTGCTAAGGGCAAACGGTTGGCCAGACCTGCCAAAACATCAATGGGCAGAGGCACAAAAGCAAGTCTCATCCCTCATGGACATGAGGGCCATTCAACAAGTGCCAGAGCAAGAGCAGGGTCAAGGATTCTATTCAAGGCTGTTTTTGGTACCAAGAAAGGACAATACCTGGAGACCAATACTGGACCTATCTATTCTAAACACATTTCTGGATATTCCAAAATTCAAAATGTTGACTCTACAGCAACTTCTGCCCATGCTGGGCAAGAAGGCTTGGCTTGTGACTTTAGACCTAAAAGAGGCATGCCTGCAAGTCCCAATCAGACAAACATGCAGAAGATACCTCAGATTCAAAGCTGGCTCAATGCACTACCAATTCTCTGCACTGCTCTTTGGCTTATCTACTGCGTCCATGGTCTTCACAAAGTGCCTGGCACCAGTAATTGCATTCTGCAGACAGAGGAATACAAATATATCCTTACTTGGACGACAGCCTCATTCAAGCAGAGAACAAGGACATTCTACTGCAGCATCTGGCGTTTGTAAAGAGATTTCTAACAGGCCTAGGGAACACAGTCAACGAAAAGAAATCAAAACTAGTACCCTCTCAAGAGATAATATTCCTGGGTGCAAGCTTAAATACAACTGCCCAGATGGCTTATCTCATGCCAGACAAACAAAGGCAACTGACTACCTATTTCAAAACTGTTTGCAGCAAAGGCCCAGTTATCTGCAAGAACAATTCTGCAGGTTTTGGGCTTCATGGCATCCTGCATTCTACTAATTCCATATGCAAGACTGCATATGAGGAAACTTCAATGGTACCTAAAAAGTATTTGGACTCAACATTGCCACAGCCTGGAAACAATAATTACCCTCATTCCCTGCCTGCAACAGGAGTTTCGATGGTGGGCGAAGACTTGTCTCCAGAACAAGGGTCAGCCATTCACTTTACCCCCAGCCAGGCAGACATTAACAATGGATGCATCAGATTATGCCTGAGGGGCCCACATGACAGGAAGATGTATTCAAGGCACATGGTCCGCAAACCAAATGCATCTACATATCAATCAAAAAGAGATGCTAGCTGTTCAGAATGCCCTGACAGCCTTCAAGGACCTACTTCATCCGGGGCAACTATTGATAGACAGATAACACCACAGTCATGTGGTATATAAACAAGCAGGGAGGCACTCATTCTTACCCCCTTTCCAGACTAGCCATGACCTTGTGGGGGACATCATTGACTTACCAAGTACATCTGCAGGCACAATTCCTGCCAGGAAAGATAAATACTCTGGCAGACGAACTAAGCAGAAACCTCATGTATCCCCACGAGTGGAAATGGGATCCACAAGTCTTCAGCATGATAACAAGGAAATTGGGATGCCCGGATATAGATCTATTTGCCTCTCCTCACAACTACCAACTAAAACGATTCTGCACAAGGACTTATCACAAACAAGCATGGAAAGTGGACGCCCTATCTTTCACCTGGAAAAGCTTAGCAGTATATGCCTTTCCCCCACTGCCTCTCCACCCCAAGGTACTCCTAAAGATCAAACAAGAGAAGCCAAAGATTATACTAATTGCCCCAGACTGGCCCCGCCAGTACTGGTATCCAATCCTAAGAAACTTGTCTCAGTGCCCGGCTTGGACCTTGCCTCAGATACCTCATCTACTATCCCAACAAAACAATCCGATCCTTAAATCTGGCAGCATGGCGGATAATGTAGTCATACAAAACGCTCCTCTCACTAAGCTGTGATGAATGTCATTTTGGAGGCCAGAAGGCCTAGTACCAGAAAATCTTATGCCGGAAAATGGAAGAGATTCTGTGCCTGGTACCAGGCACAAGGAATTGACACAGCTGTACCAAATATTCCTCCGATTTTGCAATACTTAACTGAGATGCTGGACAAAGGCCTATCCTTTTCATCAATTAAAATTCATGCCTCTGTCATTTCAGCTCATTACAATACAGAGCCACCAATCTTTTCTCATCCTTTAAGGCAGTACCTCAGAGGAGCCAAAAACTTAAGGCCTCCAAGGAGATCACCAATACCTGCATGGGACCTCAATTATGTTTTGGTAAAACTCACCCTGCCTCCTTTTGAGCCAGCCGCTACAGCTGATGTAACATTTTTATCTTGGAAAACAGCTCTGCTCCTAGCAATAACCTCTGCAAGACGAGTCTCAGAGCTACAGGCACTCATGGCTGTGGAACCTTTTATCATTTTTTATCCAGACAGGGTTTTTTCTGAGGACAAACCCGACATTTATGCCTAAGGTAGTGTCCAGTGTGGCCCTTAACTAAACCATTCATCTGCCTACTTTTTATCCAAACCCACAGAATAAGGGGGAGAGAATTCTGCATTATTTGGACATACACTGGCAGCTACGCTTCTGCTTGAACAGAACCAAAGCTTTCAGAAAGACTGAGCAACTACTAGTGGCATATGCTGCAGGATCACAAGGAAAGGCTAACTCTAAGCAGACTATTTCAAAGTGGATAGGCCACTGCATTCGTTTCTGCTATTCACAACATGGCAAGCCAGTGCCTAAGGGCATTAGGCCACATTCATCCAGAGCAGCAGCCACTTCAGCAGCCTTCCTCAGGGGAGTACTAACCAAAGACATTTTAGAGGCTGTTACTTGGAGTTCAGTGCACACTTTTTCAAAGCACTATCATTTACCACTCTACTCTAAATCCAGGGCAGGCTTTGCCACTGCAATTTTCCAGGGCCTCATAGCCACTCCTAATGCTATTTAGCTCCAGCCTCCCAACCATAGCTTTGGGATTCAACCCAAGTGTAATGACTGCAACAGTGAAACAGGAAGAACATAGTACAGTTGTGTACACATACCATAAATGTAGATGTTCGAGTGTATTCACTGTTGCAGTCCAGGTTACCCACCCACCACCCCCCTGATCTTTGCTGGAACTTATCTGCACTTCTCTAATCTATACAACATCTGTGGTATATTTGCTTGTAGATGAAGATATAACATACATTTTGGTGCATGCATGTTTTATTGGCATATTTTTAGCCTACCCTTGTGGGGGCACCTGACATCTGGGGCAAGAAAAACTGAAGAAAATGTCGGCTGCATCTTTTATACCCTTGCCGCACTGACGTCAGGGAAGAGGCGGCAGCAACCAACGCCAGACCTAGACTTTGGAACTCAGGCCGACTGAGGGTAGCCTGCCAGCAGGATAACCTAAGTGTAATGACTGCAACAGTGAATACACTCGAACATCTACATTAATGGTAAGTGTACACAACTGTACTTTACTGGGTCTGTGCTTAGAAGGCATGCTTGGCTTAAGGAGCAGTCTTTGCCTGTTCATGTTAAAGCTAAATTGTTGGATGCGCCTTTAAATCAGGACCTCCTGTTTGGCAACAAGGCTGAAGAAGTTCTTAAAAAGATGGAAGATAAAGCTAAATCTATGCAAACTGTTAAAGATTTCTTACAAGTGCAACCTCCTAGATTTAGTAGGCACTGACCTACTAAGAATCGGTCCTTTCCACTCCCTTCCATGTCTTCTCAAGCCAAACCCAGACATAGCAAAAAGCCCAGGTTTCAGTCCCAGGGGACTCTTGGAACCAAGCATTGAGGGGGCCTCCACTTCCAAATCTGGAAATAACAAGACACCCCCTATGGTAAACAGTCTTCCTTTTAAAATTCCCAAGCACTTATCTTTTGACCGCCCCTTTGGGGGGGGAGCAATTGCTCTTCATGCAAAAAACTGGGAACTCATAACCCAGGACAAATGGGCAGGGCGCATTGACTGATCAGTACGCCGTCAGGGTACGCGCATGACCGACGCTATATATATCCTTTTTCTTTTTGCCGTGATGGTCCATGCAGAAGCAGTTTTATGAGTGCAGGTTGGGATGCTTCTGAAATATTTCAACCGGGAGTTTCAGACCAACAGAGTTGTTGGCATTCCGTAGGGGAACATTTTGGTTTTTCTTGCGTATTTATTTAAAAGTGAATAGGTCTCAACTTCCTCAACAAGTTTTAAATGTGATTATGGAGCTAGAAAGACTAGTACAAGGAGAGCTAAGGTGGTTTCTAGTGTGGCTTTAAACCCAAATTCATTTGCCTACATTTTTTGCAGAACCCCCCCCAAAAGTAAAGGGAAAGATTTTGCTACTTTTAGATGTACACAGGCAATTATTTTATTATTTAAGCAGACTAAGGATTTTAGGCAGTCTCAGCAGTTTGTTGTTTCTTTTGTTTTTTGTTCACAGGCAAGCCTGTGTCAAAACAAACTATTTCAGGTGTGGATTGGCTTGCATTTTCATTTGTTACCCCCATCATGGCAAGGATTCCAGCTGGGATTAGGGCCTATTCCTCTGTGTTTAGGGGTGGTTGTGTAGGTGAGATTACATGCTGATATTTTTGTATATAGTCTTATATATTGTATATATTTTGGTGCAGGTATTTTGAGCCTTGTCTTTTTCTTCTTTCTGGACTCTGGGGCAGGAAAAGATTTTAAATAGTGTCCCAGGGATACAGATTTCATTTCCACATGTTGCCAACACCAAATGGGTGGCCAGACCTGCCCCTAAATCAGTGGGCAGAGGCTCAAAAACAAGTACTTTCCCTCTTAAGCATGGGGACTATTCAGCTGGTACCAGAAGAGGAAAAGGGACAAGGTTTCTACTCAAGACTTTTTCTGGTACCCAGGAAAGACAAATCATGGTGTCCAATCCCTGGGCCTGTCTATAAACACCTTTCTGGAGATTCCAAAATTCAAGATGCTGACTCTTCACCAGTTACTTCCTATGCTAGGCAAAGATGTCTGGTTGGCAACACTAGATTTAAAAGAAGCATACCTGCACATCCTAATCAGGGAATCTTGCAGAAGATACCTACGCTTTAAAGCAGGCTACAGGCATTATCAGTTCTCTGCACTGCCCTTTGGCTTGTCTACTGCGCCCAGGGTATTCACAAAGTGCCTGGCTCCAGTTATTGCATTTTGCAGGCAAAGAAGTATTCAAATATACCCATACCTGGACGATTGTCTAATTCAGGCAGAAAGCCAGGGTATACTTTTGAACCATCTGGAGTTTGTAAAAAGGGTTCTAACTTGTCTGGGGTACACCATAAACGAAAAGAAATCACAACTGGTACCCTGTCAACAAATCACATTCCTGGGAGCAAGCTTGAATCCAACTTCCCAGATGGGCCTACCTCATGCCAGAAAAGCAAATTCATTTGGTAACCTATTTCAAACAAGTGGACACAAAAATGCTATCTGCAAGACAAATACTGCAAGCCTTGGAGTTTGCGGCCTCCTGCATTCTTCTAATTCCATGTGCAAGACTGCATATGAGGAAACTACAGTGGTATCTAAAAAGCCTATGGAGTCAACATTCTGATAGCCTAGAAACAATGATTCCTGTCATACCTTGCCTACGCCTAGAGTTTCTCTGGTGGGCAGAGGCCTGCCACCAAAACAAGGGACTACCATTCACACTACCCCCTGCCACCCAAACCCTAACAGATGCATCAGATTATGCATGGTGGGCTCACCTGGCAGGGAAATGCATTCAGGGCAAATGGAACCCAAGTCAAATGCACCTACATATCAATCAAAAAGAAATGTTAGCTGTACAGAATGCTCCGACAGCCTTCAAGCACTACATTCTTCCAGGACAACTAATGGTAAAGACGCACAACACCACGGTTATGTGGTACATAAACAAGCAGCGGAGTACACATTCCTACCCTCTCTGCTGACTAGCCATGGCATTGTGGAACACAGCCTTGAGCTACCAAGTGCACCTACAAGCTCAATTCCTGCCAGGAAAATTAAATACACTGGCAGACGGACTAAGCAGAAACCTCATGGACCCACATGAGTGGAAACTGGAACCAAGGATTTTCAATATGTTGACAAGTGAATGGGGGAGTCCAGATATAGATCTATTTGCCTTCCCCCAGAACTACCAGTTGGATAATGCTCTGTCCTTCAGCTGGAAAAACCTATCAGTCTATGCCCCCCCCCCCCCCCCGCTGCCTCTGCTCTCCAAAGTTCTACTAAAAGTCAAACAGGACAAACCAAGGATGATCTTGATTGCTCTAGATTGGCTGCGCCAACACTGGTACCCCCTCCTGCGCAGTGTGTTGCAGTTATCTCCATGGCACCTGCCTTAGACCCCTTCCCTGCTGTCTCAGCACAAACCAAGGATGATCTTGATTGCTCTAGATTGGCCGCGCCAACACTGGTACCCCCTCCTGCGCAGTGTGTTGCAGTTATCTCCATGGCACCTGCCTTAGACCCCTTCCCTGCTGTCTCAGCAGGAGAACACAATTCTGCACCCTCAGCTTCCAACATTGAACCTTGCAGCCTGTGTAATCACTTAAATTCGCCCTCATCATCCCTCAGCAAACCTGTGATGGATGTCATCTTAGAGGCAAGGAGGCCTAGTACTAGAAAATCTTATGCTGAAAAATGGAAAAGATTCTGTGCCTGGAACCAATCTCAAGGGATGAGCACAGCAGCGCCCAATTTACCTCAGATTTTGCAATACTTAACTGAGATGCTTCACAAGGGCCTGTCTTTTTCCTCCATTAAAATCCATGTCTCAGCCATTTCAGCTCATTATAACACAGAACCACCCCTCTTCTCTCATCCTCTACTCAAGCAGTACCTCAGAGTGGCCAAAAATTTGAGACCACCCTGGAGAGCTCCAGCCCCTGCCTGTGACCTTAACTTTGTATTGGAGAAACTCACTGTACCTCCTTTCAAGCCAGCTGCTACTGCAGACTTAAAATTTCTTTCTTGGAAAACAGCTTTCCTTTTAAGAATCACTTCAGCTAGAAGGCTATCTGAATTTCAGGCCCTTATGGCAGTGGAGCCTTTCATCTTTCATGCGGACAGGATGTCACTCAGGAGCAATCAATCCTTCATGCCCAAGGTGGTATCCAGTGTGGCTCTTAATCAGACCATTCATTTGTCAGCCTTCTTTCCCAATCCACAAAACAAAGGGGAACGGATTCTGCATTCCTTGGATGTGCACAGACAACTTAGATTCTACTTGGACAGGACTAAACCTCGAGGAAAATCTGAACAACTGCTGGTAGCATTTGCTGCAGGGGCAGAGGGAAAGGCTATATCAAAACAAAGCATTTCTAAATGGATAAGCCATTGCATTCATTTCTGCTATAAGCACCATAGAAAACCTATCCCCAGAGGATCAGATCTCACTCCACCAGGGCTGCATCTTCTTCTGCAGCCTTTCTTAGAGGCGTTCCTACCAGGGACATCCTAGAAGCTGCTACCTGGAGTTCTGTACATACTTTCACCAAACATCATCATTTGCCAATTGTCTCTAAATCCAGAGCCGGCTTTGCCACTGCTGTCTTGCAGGGCCTTATAGCTGGCTCTAATGTTATATAAACTCCTCCTCCCAACCATAGTTTTGGGAATCTACCCAAATGTAATGACTGTAACAGTGAAACACAAAGAACATAGTTCAGTTGTGTACACTTACCATAAATGTAGATGTTCGAGTGTATTCACTATTGCAGTCCTGGTTACCCTCCCTCCAGCCCCCTAACTTCTTCTGGCTATACCTCTACTTTCCTTTACTATGCTTAAAAGCCTTTTTGGTGTATTTGCTTTTTGTTGGAGGTATACCTTTGTGTTTTTATGTTTATTTGCTCCACATTAGGGAGCACCTGACATCTGGGGCAAGAAAAACTGATGTAATGGTGTCGGCTGCATGTTTTATACCCCTGACGACCTGAAGTCATGGAAGAAGGGACAGCAACCGATGCAGGACCCAAGACTTTATTAATAAGGCCAACTGAGGGCAACCTGCAAGCAGATTACCCAAATGTAATGACTGCAACAGTGAATACACTCGAACATCTGCGTTTATAGTAAGTGTACACAACTGTACTTCCCCACACTACCCTCCTTTATTAGAAACTGAATCAGAATTTAGCATATATGTGTTACCATACACACAAATAGATTTGCTGAGATGTGTTGTAGCATCTGGAAGCTATAAAACCATTTCAAAATTTCTACCCTTCTAGGCTGCCAATTACTTCATCCCTAAGGACAATACAGTAGGAGTCCTAGTCCTGGTTTTTACAGATTTTTTGTCTCTGTCAGGACTGTAAGGTACAGTCATTATGGCCTAAATCAGGTAATTTTATTTCAGACTATTTTTCGATGTTAGCTGGACTGAGATTAACTTCTGTTCTAGTATTCTCTGTTATATTATATTCAGTTCAACAGTTACAGTACAGTCTGACATACAGGTGTATTTCTTTTCTGTCTAGCAGAACCCACTGTTGGTACATTTTTAACACAAGCAACTTCTCCAAATATATTTTCAACACAAGCACCTGTACAGATCAGTTTGATATACAAATGACATGCAATTCTTTACAAAACTCCAGCTAGCTATGCTGGCATGTGTTGCACATCCACTGCCCTACTTCTCCTGACATAGCTGGCACTACCTGACATCATCACATTGAGCATCTAGTGTTAAACTATACTTTTGTTGACAAAACTTGACCGAGTCGGTTAACAGTAGAAATATAGTAGAAATGCAACAGCATTACAGTGCTCTTAATGGGATGGTGACAGATAGTTGAGTAGTAACAGTCTGGATATGCAAGAAGATCCTGTAGTCCATATCCCATGCGTCTGGAAGAAGAGTCAAAATGCTGTTGAAAAGTAGTTTAGTACCTTACAGTCAACACCTGTTGTAACAAGTCAGAAATAAAGAAACTCTGGACATCACTTCCAGAACTGATAGGGAAGTTCTTGATTCTCAGCACTGCTGCTATAAGGAAATGCAGAATCAGTACACCTGAAGTAATGTCTGGATCTGAACATATAAAGTGTATTGTAGTAAAAAGGAAGAAAGGAGTGAAAATCGGTATTTCAGCTCCCTTAAGCCATTTTATAACAAATTATAAAAATACTAGTAACCAAGAATGGTATGGATATTTTATTTAGTGTTATGCAGCTGAGTACTTTTTTCTTTTTTTAATTTTTGAGCAGAGTTGTCTTTCAAATGTAGTGCTAGCAAAGATAAAATATTTAGTACTAATGCAAGGATAAATCAAAGGTGTTTTTGCATATCAACTCCCTCAAGAAGGGTGTTGTGCTGCAAAAAACAGATGGCAGTAGGTGGATCTCTAGCTTAAAAAGTAGAGGGAAATTTCCATGGATTACTACATATGACTGAAATGGAGTTTGACATTGAGCATGGTACTTTTACTTGATAGGGATCTGTCCAATGTATTTAAATTACTGTAGTTGCTTGGTGACATGAATTTATGTTGAAGCGTCTACATTTGTAAGTTTTGTCATTATTCAGTACTTTTATGATGGTCCCATTTGTGAGGACAGACAGTTAATCAAAACTACTTGTTTGGTTTGCTTGCTTGTTTGCCATCACATTATTACTAGGTGTTCTTATATGATTGACTAGTCCTTATATTTTTTTGAGGGCATTTTAAAATGCTTGTTTCATTCTTCCCCTTCATGAAAATTCTGTTCTGTTTGCACATATACTGTTTCTTTGCTTGTTTGCCTTTTTGAGCAGGTGTGCATGTTTTCCAGGTGACAGAGATCTTCTGTGTTGTAGGTTGTTTATCCTTTTTCAACATTTGAACTAATTGCAAATTCAAACCTTATGCTGTAGAGCTGTACGGATGGGATTTTTTTTCTCTAGTGTATTGGTATGTTGCATATTTGTAGTAGAAGCACTCAACAGCTTTCATTTGGCAAAGGCAAAAGGCTTTCATGGCGTATGCAAAATTTTTTATTCCTTGTGTGAAGATAATTGTTTAAAACTGGATGTTAATTTGTATGCCTTTTGATTTTTTTTTTTTATTTCAAAAAAGGGAAAAAGAAAGACATAGACACAGAGAAACCCGAAGATCGTCCTCTCCAGAACGATCATACAAGAAGGATCATAAGAGGGCAAGAAGGTGAGATTGTTTGCATTTTTTTTGCTGCAGTTGCCACTTGTTTTGCCATTCAAGGAGAGTGAATGTAAGTATTTTTTATTTTATTTTTTGTGAGTGCCAAGTTAAAATATATATGTATGTCTATATAATGCTAAGTATGGAATGTAGCTGTGCACGCAGTGCACATTGCACATGCATATTTTGTAGTCATGTGGATCTTGCATACTGGTTCTTTGACTTAAAGTATTTATTTCTTGTTCCCTTTGTTGTTCTGTTCTGTCTCATTTTTGATACCGTTCTATTAATTTGCCGCAGTATTCTTAACCTGAGGGATCTCCCAGCTGAAGTCGGCCAGTATACAAAAGTCTTGTATTACTGTAGGGTACGTGCGACATCGCACATTTGCTGCTGTTGGATGCAGACCATAAAAGTGATGTACGCACATACCATCCTCATAACTTTTTTTGCCACCAGTCAGAACGCCATTCCAACCATCAGTCTGATCGTTTCAGCATTTGTGACTTCAGTCTTTTGCTAGATTAGTGCTAGATTAGTGCCCCATTGGGGAGGTTTTTCTCTTATTTTGGCAGTTAAAAACTGACTCTGGTAGACCTCCGGGCCTGAACGACTACATCAGTATCAGTAGTGCATTGAAACTAAGGCAGGCTAAGTTGTGACATTATTTTTGAATGGGGTGGTTCATTATTTATGTACTTATTTACTTTTTATATCAGAATTGTTATATGATGACGTTTTTTTCGGGATGCCCTATTTGAAGTTTTTATTATGTGGACCCATTGTATTTATTAGGGGACTGTGCAATATAGAGTCATGTTAGGTATGTTAATACATTCATATGCACTGATTTTATATTTTACGATACAACTTATGACCTGTGGATTGTTTTAGTTGTTTTAGATGTTTTATATATTCAACTAGCAAGTCACATATAATGGTTGTTTTGTGCACTTTTTTATTTGTTATTTGTTTTTTGTGTTAGGATAAAGTAATGTCAAGTTTATGTATTATATATGTATAATTCTGATTTTTTCTGTTTTTTACTGTGAATTTTTTAATGGTCCAATAGCTTTGATATCAGGGTTTTAGCAAGGTGTAATGTCTTTTTAAGATTTATATTGTTACAATGTACGTATTTAAATGCCTTGCATCAGGTGATCTTAGTTCTGATGAAGCTTTGTATTGACAAAGTGAAAGCGCGCTCAACTTGAATTGGTTTCTGTGGTTTGACTGCTTGTAATTGCTGTTTAGAGAGTTTTACAGTCGTCGGATTAAAATATTGTTTTCTTCACACTACGTATCCTCTGCTGCGTTCATTGCCTTGGATTTTGTTTTTTATTTATTTATTTGTTTTTTTTTCTTTAGAGGTTTTTCTCTTATGCTGTTTTTGGTTATGTCATCCAAGAAGGGCAAGTGCCAGTGTGGAAGACAAATTCCACATAAGGACAGCCATTCACAGTGTCTCTTTTGTTTATGCCCTAACCACAGCCACGACTCCTGTAGCATTCGCAGTCCTTTGTTCCAAAGGCCCTTAGAAGCAGGCTTTCCTGTCTTGCTATTTATTTTGAGAACCAATGGCTTAAGTTATTAGCTAAGTGTATGGAGGGTACCTCTGGGTCCGATGCTGAGCCGGTGAAGCACAAAGCTAAGAAACTTTGGCCTGAGGCTTCTGCTGCACCGCTACCGTCTGACTTCTCTCCCAAAGTGCTTGTCAACCTGGAGGTTCGTCCGACTTCAGGTACAGATTCACAGGCCGAGCCCAGTTCTGAGGCTGTCTTGACTTCGGCAGTGAGCATGTCTGTGGAGGTCGAACAGACGCCCGATAAGGATGTCGCGGGGAGCCTAGTCTCTAGAGTATGTCGTTGCAGGGTACCTCCTACTCAAGCAAGAGAAGAAGTAGAGTCAAACACATTTGAATGCAGGCTTTCATCCGTCCCTCTGACGTTGCATAGGATTGTTTCTCCTGCAAAGAAAAAACAAAAGACTAAGCATTTTTCCCTTACCAGAGATCCCCTACAGATTGGCAGGCCTTTTCTCAAAACTTGTTTCAGGCCTTCATGGCACTCAAGCCGCCTTCCTGTCAGCCTGCAACTTCATCTGCTCCCCCAACCGTCTTATGAAAGGATTAGGGACAATGACTCATCTGATGAGTTTTCCTCTGGTGAAGAGAAATCTCTGGACTGTTCTACACAAATCCCATCTCCCTAGGAATGTGTTTCCCCTGAAGAGGAGTCAGTCGGTAATGACTGCCCTGTGGAAGAGATCCTTTGGTGAAACTCTCCTGAAAATGGGACGACACTTTAAATGGGATATTTCCCAAATTTCTGATGTTCAGAAGACATATGATCAGCTTCTGCAAGTTGATGTCCCTGGCCCTTCTGCAGTTCCGCCTGTGTATCCTGCATTTCTGGATGCCTTTCACAATGCTTCACAAACCCCAGATTCCCAGGCTCTGGCCCCGAAGAAGACAGACCCACTTCTACAAGGTCCCTGAGGATTGTAAAATGTCCTTCTATTCCTATGTTGCAGTATTCTTACTGTGGGATTTCCCACCTCAGGCAACCCAACGTCGGCTCCTATACAAAAGCTTCAGCCTGGTTGCTGTACGTCACACGTAGGGCCATAAACCAGGACCCTTAAATGTGATGTCTGCATGCACAGACCTCAGAACTTTTCAGCAGCAGACAATGTCACATCGTTCGCTTTGCTCCTACTCTCGAAAACTTCTTAAAGATAAGTACCCTGTTGGGGAAATCTTTTGTTCTTTTTGCATGAACTTGGTTAGCTGTATTTAATATTAGCCGATGTCAGCTAAGAAGGGCAAATGTCGTTGCGGCATCAGATACCACATGAGGATAATTACGACCATTGCGTTTTTTGTCTTGGGAAGGACCATGATCATGCGGCTTGTTCCATTTGCCAATGTTTTGTATCAAAGACCTTTTGCAGCCATCTGGGCACACTAAATTTATATTTAGAGAACCAGTGTCTCAAAAAGCTTGCACTTAGAATAGACCCCAAATCGGCCGCTCTGACTGAACCACTGTGGAAAAAGGCCACAGTTTCCAGGCTTACTTCCGTCGCCTCTCCTTCATCGGACGTCTTGCCAGCTTTTGATTTAGTTGTTGAGGGACATCCGACAGAACCAACTACTTCGGCTCCCACCAAGGAAGCCGCTTCAGAAGTTGTGTCCTGCAAGTCCACGGAGATGGCCCAGATGTCAGTTCCTACCGACGTCAAGGGGGTACCAGAAACAGTTGGATTACCTTCAGAGCCTCCCATTCCTGAGACTCAAGCTTCTGAGCCTAGGCCTTCTCCCAAACCAATGCCTACTAAACAAAAACAGAAAACTAAACATTTGACTCCTACCCCTGAAGGAGTACCAGACTGGCAGACTTTCACTAACTCCCTGATGCAGGCCTTTATGGCCCTCAGGCCCACAGGCTGTACTCCCTCCACAATACCTGCGCTCAGCCCTAGGCCTCTGCCATTTCTCTCCCCTTGCAATCTACGCAAGAAGGAGAGGAGGGACTAGTACCTTACTACTCTTCTTCTGAAGAGTCTATTTTTATTCATCCCAGATTGGCTTTCCTTTAGAATATTATTCAGCTGATGAATCAATTGAAGGGGACTCTCCACCATAGGACATAACCTTTGGTGAAACAATAACTAAGGTGAAAGAATATTTTAAATGGAACACTACGCAGATGACTGATACTCAGAGGAGGTATTTTGAACTTCTTCAAGTTGAGTCTCCCTCCCCATCAGCCATGCCACCAGTCTTACCTGCCATCTGGATGCTTTTACGTCTATATCCAAAAATCCAGACTCTCAACCACCTGCACCTAAAAGACCAGATAAGTTTTATAAGGTACCTGATCAGCAAAAATTCTTAGTTAGCCCCCCCCCCGGCAGACCTTGCAGTTATTGCTGTCTCCCCAGACAAGCAATCCAGACTTATTCCCTCTCAATCCCTTTTGCCTACTGATAAAGGCAGCAGAAGCATGGACAGGATTGATAAAAAAAAAAAAACACCTCTTCCATGCTATAAATTACCAGACACACATATGGTTAAATGTGCACTGGACCTTGTCTCACAGGCTACTAATCTCCTGACTGCTCTACTAAATCAGACATAACTTCTAAATTTTCTCTGGCTTCACATGTAGCCAGACATTCGGTTAGATGCAGTTATGGCACTGCAGAGTCCTCTGCTAGGTCAGCAGCTTCTGCTTCTTTCCTCTCCAGATATTCTTGGCTGTGCCTACAACCTCTTCCAGAAGATTTTAAAATTATGGACGCTCCCTTAGACCATAACCTTTTGTTTGGAAAACAGTCTGCAGAACTTTTTAAAAACCTGCAGGAGAAGAGCAAGGAACTGCAGAACATCAAGCATTCCTTTCCTAGAGGGAAAAGCCCATTACCCCAAAAAAACAAATCCACCCCTGCCACCAATTCTTCAAGACCACCAAAAACTTGGAACAATAGAACCTGTTCCTGTTAGGAAGGAAGGAAGGAAATTGATTTTACTCGAGACTCTTTGTGGTCCCCAAAAAGGATGGCCCTTTGAGACCTATACTAGGTCTATCTTTCCTGAACCATTTTCTAGAAGTTCCTTCTTTCAGAACGCTCTCCCAATCCTTCTCTCTCTTATCCCAGACCGGGCCTTCATGGCCACTCTGGATCTAAAGGAGGCTTACCTGCATATCTCCATAAAAACCTCCAACAGAAAATGTTTACGTTTTTCTGGACCCTGCTCTCATTTTCAGTTTACAGCCTTGCCCTTTGGTTTGTCTTCTGCACCTGGAGTATTCACCAAATGCCTAGTCCCAGCTATTGCTTACTGCAGGACCCAAGGTATCCAACTCTACCCCTACCTAGACAACATTCTCCTTTTAGCAGAGACAGAAACCCATCTCAAAGACCACCACCCTTCTTCAAAACCTGGGCTTCACCCTCAGTATAAGCAGTTCCTCTTTGCTCCCTCAGAAGACAATTTTTTTCTGGGCTGCAGAATCAGGACAGATCTAATGCAGGCCTTTCTTCCACAGGAAAAGGTCCACTCCCTCTCCACTCACTTTCAAAAACCTGTTATTGGAACTCAAGATTTCTGCAAGACAATTCCTGCAGCTCCTGGGGCTGATGGCAGCCACCATTCCCATGCTTCCCTTGGCAAAAATGCACATGTGGAAGTTCCAATGGTACCTCAAGAACATGTGGTCACAATGCCTACACTCCTTAGAGAAGAAAACCCCCTTTCTGCCCTGGCTCAAAACAGAACTAAGGTGGTGGATTCAACAAATCCGTCACAACCCAGGATTACCTCTCCAAATGCCCTCCCCAAACCAATTCATCTACAGAGATGCATCAGACCTAGGGTGGGGGAGCCACCTGCAAGGACTTCAGGGTCCAGGAAACTTGGAATCCTGCCCTTCAAAAGAAACACACTAGTGTCAGAGAGATGACTGCAGTTCTCCTAGCCCTGGAGGCTTTTCTTCCTACCCTCCATCCGGGTCCCCTTCTAATATTCACAGACAACACCACAGTCATGTGGTACCTCAACAAACAAGGAGGAACCAAAGCCTACTTCCTTTACAGAATAATTCTACAAATCTGGGACCTCACCTCCAGGCACAACCTGTCCCTGCAGGCCTCATACATACTCTCTCAGGACAACATCTTCTGTACAGCACGAGTGAATGCTGAAGAGGGAAACCTTTCTAGACATTGCCACCGGTGGGGCACTCCTATAGTGGATCTGTTAGCCTCCCCCAAGAACAGAAAATTGACCAATTTCTGCACCAAGAATCACTCCCCACTAGCCTGGAGAGTAGATGTCTTCAGCATTTCTTGGAAGAGACTGTTTCTTTACACTTTCCCCCCTTCCCTCTAATCCAAAAGGTCCTACTGAAAATCAGGAAGGACAAACCAAAAATCTTGTTGGTGACCCCCTACTGGCCAAGGCAGCACTGGTTCCCTTTACTTCACTCACTAGCCAAGGGCAATCACCACAAGTTACCCCACAAGCTGGACTTTCTCACACAACAAAAGGGAACCCTAATCCATCCTCACCTACAGATGTTAGCACTAACACACTGGGTGATAAACTTCTGATCCCTTTTAGACACCACTATTCAGAGGACGTACGTACAGTCCTGATGGAGGCCAGGAAACCTGCTACTAGAAAATTATACTTATCAAAATTGGAGAGCTTCTCAAAATGGTGTCTACATAAGGACAGGGACCCCAGCCATGCTGATCCTTCCCTAGTCCTTGCGTATGTGGTTGAACTCATTAAGTATGGCCTTTCATACTCGTCAGTGAAAGTGTACCTTTCAGCCATATCTGCCTTCCTGCCTGCCTCTAGATCCCCCTTACTATCTAGGTTACATGTTAAACTTTTCCTGAGAGGGGGTCTTACACATCAGACCACCTAGAAAACCCATCCCACTGCCCTGGGACCTAAACTTTGTCCTGGAAAAACTAGCACTTGCCTCCTTTGAACTGGCTAGTAATGCTACTTTACAACTGTGTACATGGAAGACTGTACTGTTGGTGGCCATCACTTCTGCTAGGAGAGTGTCAGAGTTACAGGCTCTCACGGCCTGCCCCCCCCTACAAAGACAGGGTAACCTTGTGCACTAACCCTTCTTTCATGCCTAAAGTGGTAAACGAGCTGTCCTTAAATCAGTCTATTCACCTGCCTATCTTCTTCCCCTCTCCAGCTAACAAGAGTGAGAGGATTCTCCATTCCCTGGATATAAACAGACAACTTAGATTTTACCTAGACAAAACTAAGCCCTTCAGAAAATCTCACCAACTTTTTGTCTCCTACCCCAGGGCTATGGGCAAGGCAGTTTCCAAACAAACTATTTCAGGTTGGATCAAAAAATCCATTTCATTCTGCTACTCACACCATGGCAAACGTTTACCCCATGGGGTGAGATTTCATTCCACCAGAGGTATGGCTACTTCCAAAAGCCTTCCTCAAAGGGCTGGATACAGCTTCCATTTTAGAAACTGCCACCTGGTCCACTATCAACACCTTCACCAAACACTACAAACTAGATCAAGTCTCCAGAGCAAGGGCAGGCTTTGCTAGAATAATCCTGCAGGGGGTTTCTGGAATCTGCCACTTCTTCCGACACCCTTCCCTCTAACGAGCTGTGGTACTCTCCCACTGTAAGAATACTGCAACATAGGAGTAGAAGGACATAGAATAGTTGGTTAAATTCTTACCATACTCATAGATGTCCTTCTCTTCCGTCTCTCTCACCTTCCCCCTGCATTACTTTTGGATTATTAACCTAGCTGTTGGCTGTTAGGAAGCTCTATCCTTCACCAAGAGCAACTAGCCAGCATATTACACTTGACACTTCTAGCTGACCATCACTTATTCCTCTCTGTAAGACTTGTCTGTCTGGCCTTCAAGTTCTGAGGTCTGTGCGTGCAGACGTCACATTTAAGGTCCCTGGTTTATGGCCCTACATGTGACGTCCCACTCACCTACAGCAACCAGGCTTGAGCTTTTGTATGGGAGCCGACGTCGGGTCGCCTGAGGCAGGAAATCCCACAGTAAGAATACTGCAACATGGAAGAAAAGGACATCTATGGTTATGGTAAGAATTTACACAACTATTCTTTCCTCTTTAGGTGTCCTACTGCAGACCTTGCAGTCATTTCTGTAGCTACAGGTAAACCTTCTAGAATGCTTCCCTCT
Organism: Protopterus annectens; assembly: GCF_019279795.1. Taxonomy (NCBI): domain Eukaryota; kingdom Metazoa; phylum Chordata; order Ceratodontiformes; family Protopteridae; genus Protopterus; species Protopterus annectens. Next base: position 1,097,344,639 of record NC_056731.1, on the reverse strand, counting down.
TTCAGTCTTCTCCCATCTGATAAAGAGAGTAGAACCCTTGAGAGAGTGGATAAAAAGGCCTATACATCAGCCACCTTGGCTTTCAGGGCCATCAGTTATCAGACACGTATGACCAAGTACTCAGAGCTTTTGTATCAGGCATCTAGTGCCATTGCAGATCTTCCAAATTCAGAAGGAAAAGCCTTGGCTCTGTCCTGGGAGCTTCCTCCCAAGTGGCAAAACATTCCATTAAATGGAACTGTGATGCTGCGGCGACTTGTACCAGAGCAGCTGCTACTGGTTCAGTTCTTAGAAGATTTTCCTGGCTGAGGTTGCAGCCCCTCCAGGATGACTTCAAATCTAAATTAATGGATGCACTACTACACAATTCAGCATTATTTGGTAAAGCAGCAGCCTTTCTCTAAGTCACTACAGTAAAAAACAAGGAATGCATCCTGGTTTCTCCTGTGCCCAGGTTTCATAGGAATTTCCCTTGTAAGCCTGTTTTCGTCCATAGCCACACTCAACATCCCTCTGTAAGTCTTCCAGAGGAGGCAAGAGACAACAGAAGCCTAGGTGTTCTCAGCAGTCCTCACAACAAAGGCAGTCCTTGCCTGACAAAGCAGGGAGTCTGTGACAACCCTGCAAATGTCTCCCTTTCCTCTTTCCCTTTGCCTTTCAAATGCTCACAGGGTCTGTGAAAGCATCACCCAAGACACCTGGGTTCTTTCTGTAATCAAAAAAGGAAATTTGATGGTTTGCCCTCCACCTCCACCTTCATGGCATTCCTCCTTTGGGAGCTTTGGCAACAGGGCTCCATTCAAAAGTTTCCTCAAACCACAAGAGGGAAAGGTGTCTATTCAGAAATGTTCTTAGTTCCCAGAAAGGATGGCCCTGGAGACCAATCATGGATTTATCCCATCAACACCTTCTTAAAGGTTCGTACCTTTAGAATGTTGACGGTCCAAACTCTCTTCCCCCATCCTTCCATAAGGATACATGGCATCTGTAGGTAGAAAAGATGCTTACTTTCACATTCCCATTCACCCCATGTTCAGAAAATTGTTACATTTTTCTGTGGGTTCTTGGTATTTTCAATTCTCTGCCTTGTCCTTTTGTCTTTGTACAGCACTGAGGGTATTTACAAAATGCTAGGATCCAGTGATTGCACACTGCAGACTTTTGGGCATCCAGATTTTTCCATACCTGGACGACCTGCTTTTACAGGCCCCAACTTCCCACACTCTACTCCGAAACTTGGAGATCACCATTAACCTCCTCAGGAAACTGGGATTCTCCATCAACTGCAGGAAGTCAGTCCTCACCCCTTTACAGGAGCAGATTTTTCTGGGTTGCCAAATCTAAACAGACATTATAAGAGTGTCACTTCCACCTCAGAAGTTGCAGGACCTTCTGTCCTCCTTTCACTCTCCTCTCCCCTTGATTCGCATCACAGGCAGGAGTTCCTCAGGTTGCTGGGATTCATAGATGTTCTTCATCTCACATTGCTGCAGTCCTTACACTTGGGTAGTCCGCTGTCCTCGGTCGGCCCGAATATCAAAAGTATAAGGCTGACGTCGGTCAAGGTGCATTTGACTGACATCAGGACGTCAGGGTACAAATGCGCATGACCGACGTCATATCCTCAGTCTTTTTTGCCGCATGGTCCGATGCAGAAGCAGCATTGCAAGTGCCGGTTGGCGTTCTGAGATTTTTCGATTTCGAAGTTTCAGACCGAGTTCAAAGTTGGCTAAGTACCCCGTTGGGGAATATTTTAGTTTTTTCTTGCCTCAGTGATTTACCGGATGTCAGAAAAAGTCAATAATTGCATTTCTTGTGGGAAACAGATACCGCATAGAGATTATCATACTTTGTGTATTCCTTGCTTAGGGCCTGAGCACGACATTGTTGGCTGTCGCTCTTGTGCTAGATTTAATAAACGCACTATAAAGAGGAGGTTGGATTGTGCAAGGTTGGTCTTTGGGAAGCGGTGCAATTATAAAATGCCGTCGGATGCTCCGACGCCCGCTTCTTCGAAGAAGCGCAAGGACAAAGCAGTTAAGCCTAGGCTGGAAGAACCGTCTGTACCGGACGCCGGTTCTTTAGAGGTGTCGGTGGAGCCGGTGGCTCCACCGGAGGTTTCTTTGTGTTCCCAGGGTGAGACTTTAGTATTGCAAGATGTGGCCTCTCAGGAGGCAAGTCAGGCTGAGGGGGCTTCTCAGGTTACTATACTCCCCTCCCTTCCTAGGGTGGCTAGGCCCTCTCCCTCTGTTTCTAAGGCTTCTCCCAGGGGCAGGCCAGGTTTAGCTTCAGTTGGTGTTACCCCTAGCTCTTCAGGAACTGTGCCCAAGAAGCATATGCTTAAAATGGCAGAAGATTTGATCACTTTGATTAGGGTTCTATGCCCCTCCTGATAAGAGGCCTAGGGTGGAGCCTGAGCTGGGTGGTTTTGAGCAGGCTTCAGATGTGTCAGAGTCTTCGGCTGAAGACTTGCAGGAGTACTCTCCTTATTCGGATTCTGATGTGGATGATTCTACTCCTTCTGCTTCTCCTCCTGAGGATTTTTCTTTTTCAGAAACTCTTCATTCCATGAGGGAGCATTTAAGTGGGAAGGTCAGGACTTCTCTGATTCCAGGAAAAGGCTTAGGGAATTTTTGTTTTTACCCCAGCATAGGCCTTTGGCTATACCTCCTGTTTTGGATGTAGTGGGAGATGTTTTTACAGAGGCTTCTCTTAATCCTGATTCTTTGCCTCCAGCTCCTGTTAAGCCGGATAGGTATTACAGGGTGCCTGAAGCTCATAAGTATCTTTTTAAGAGTCCTAGGGCAGACCCAGAAACTGTTAGCCAGGGGCCTAAAGGTGTTAAGGCTTCTGTTGTTAAGAATCCGGTCCCTGCAGACAAAGAGGCTAGGGCCTTGGATAGATGGGGAAAGAAAGTTTATACTTCTTCCACTCTTGCTATGAGGGCTTTGAATTGCCAGTTTCACATGTTGAAATACCAAAACTATCTCCTTTCACAATTGAAGTCTAAGGTTGATGCTCTGGCAGTAGGTATTGATTGTAAAGAGTTGCAAGATTTAGTACATGTTTCTGAACAGGTGGGTAAGCATTCTTTGCAATGTGGTTTTGATGCTGTACAAGCCTCGTCTAGGGTGGCTGCCACTGGGTCAGTTCTTCGCAGGCACGCCTGGCTAAGGGATCAAAATTTGTCTGAACATGTTAAAACAAGGATTTTAGATGCTCCTTTACAATCTGACGTGTTGTTTGGTCCTCCTGTTGAGGCAGTTTTGAAGAAAATGGAAGACAAGGCTAAGTCTATGCAGACTGTTAAAGATTTTTTGCAGGTCCAGCCTCCAAAGTTTAGTAGAAATTGGCCTACTAAGGGGTGGACGTATCCTTCTTATGATTCCCAGTCTAGGGGTAGATCTAGGCGTGGTAGGGGCAGAGCTCAGGGCTCTTTCAGGCCTAGAACAGGGAGTTCTCCTGCACAGTCTTCGGTGAGGGCAGGGGTCAGTCCTTTCGTAAACAGACCCAATGACCTACCTTTTCAGCTGCCAGAGCCTTCTCGTCTGGCAGCACCTTTGGGAGGAAGGTTGGCACTTTTCAAAGAAAATTGGAGTTTAATTACCCAAGACAGATGGGTATTGGATATCATACACCACGGTTACAGGTTTTATTTCCATACCTTGCCTCCTTTCAAAGGCATGCCAGACGTTCCTCCTCAACAAAGAATAGAGGCTCACAAGCAAGTTTCTCTGTTACTCCAAATAGGGGCCATACAGCCGGTCCCTATGCCAGAAGTGGGCCTAGGATTTTATTCACGCCTGTTCCTAGTACCAAAGAAGGGGAACACGTGGAGACCAATTTTGGATTTATCTACCCTCAATACTTATCTGGACATTCCCAAGTTCAAAATGTTGACGTTACAGCAGCTTTTACCTCTGCTGGGCAAAGATCATTGGATGGTAACTTTGGATCTCAAGGAGGCTTACCTTCATGTTCCTATCAGACTAAGTTGCAGGAAGTATCTGCGTTTTCGAGCTGGGACTTCTCACTATCAGTTCTCTGCATTGCCCTTTGGCTTATCTACTGCCCAGAGTGTTCACGAAAGTTCTGGCTCCAGTGATAGCTTTCTTCAGGCAAAAGGAATACAGATCTATCCTTATTTGGACGACTGCCTGATTCTGGCTCAAGGAAGGAACAGCTTCTTCATCATTTGGAATATGTGATAGCAGTGCTAAGATGCCTGGGGTATTCTGTGAACGAAATAAAGTCCAGTCTAGTACCCTCTCAGGACATGTGCTTTCTGGGTGTGAGACTGAATACAGCATCCCAGATGGCCTTTTTAACCCCGGACAAACAAAAGAGTCTATCCCTTTACTTCCATCAGCTTTCTCATCAGTCCGGGCTGACTGCAAGGACAGTCCTTCAAGCCTTAGGGTTCATGGCATCTTGTATTCTGGTGCTTCCCAATGCCAAACTGCATATGAGGAAGCTACAATGGTATCTCAAAATGTATGGACACAGCACTGCCAGGATCTAGACACTGTCATTCAAATAATACCTTGCATTCAAAAGGAATTTTTGTGGTGGGCTCAGGAATGTCACCTAAACAAGGGACTCTCTGTGACCCGGCCAGAGGCGAGTCAGATTTTAACGACAGATGCCTCAGACAAAGCTTGGGGAGCTCATCTAAATGGAAAGTGGATACAAGACAAGTGGCCTGCCAGACTACAACATCTACATATCAACCTGAAGGAGATGTTAGCAGTCCAGTTTGCATTAATAGCTTTCAAGGATTTACTTCTTCCAGGGCAGGTGTTGATTCTAACAGACAACACAACTGTCATGTGGTACATCAACAAGCAAGGGGAACGCATTCCTATCCTCTATGCAGGCAAGCAATGATTTTGTGGGAGACTGCTCTCAGTTTACAGCTCAATCTTCAGGCAAGGTTTCTGCCAGGAGCACAGAACTCCTTAGCAGATGTGTTGAGCAGACAATTATGGATCCCCACGAGTGGAAATTGGATCCTCATGTATTTCAGAAATTGACAGTGTCATGGGGAACTCCAGACATAGATCTGTTCGCTTCTCCACTAAACCATCAGCTGCCAAAGTTTTGCACAAAAAGGTTTCATCCCACAGCTTGGAAAGTGGATGCTCTTTCTTTCAATTGGAGCAATCTTCATGTGTATGCCTTTCCTCCTCTGCCTCTCCTCCCAAAGGTACTTCTAAAGGTCAGACAGGACAAGCCAAGGATGTTTTTAATAGCTCCAGATTGGCCTCGACAGCACTGGTACCCATTACTGAGAAGTCTGGTACGGAAGCCTCCATGGCCTTTGCCTTCGATTCCACACCTGTTGTCACAGGAGGACAGCCATTTGCTGAATGTCAAACTGCACTCTCTTCACCTAATGGCCTGGCATATTCTGTTTTGAACCATAGAGGGTCTCAACTTCCACAACAAGTTTTGAATGTGATTTTGGAAGCTAGAAGGCCTAGTACAAGGAAAGTGTACGCAGATAAATGGAAGAGATTTTTATTTTGGAGTGCAGCAAAAGATTTTGATGTTTCTGAGCCTAATTTAAGTGTGGCTCTTCAATATCTTACTGAGTTACTGGACAAAGGTTTGTCTTTCTCTTCTATTAAGGTTCATGCTGCAGCAATTTCGGCTCACTATGATAGTGTCCCACCATTGTTTTCTCATCCTTTGTTCAAGCAATTTCTTAGAGGGGCAAAGAATTTAAGACCCCCACGAAGAGCTCCTACTCCTGCTTGGGATCTCAATTTTGTGTTGGAGAAACTCACTCTACAACCTTTTGAGCCTGCAGCTACTTCTGAGTTGAAATATTTATCATGGAAGACTGCTTTTTTGTTGGCAATTACCTCTGCAAGAAGGGTTTCTGAATTGCAGGCCCTTATGGCGGTTGAGCCTTTCTTGATTTTCCATAAGGATAGGGTATCATTATGTACTAATCCTTCCTTTATGCCTAAGGTGGTTTCTAGTGTGGCTTTAAACCAAACTATTCATTTGCCTACTTTTTATGCAAATCCCCAAAATAAAGGGGAAAAGATTTTGCACACTTTAGATGTACACAGGCAGTTGCGTTATTATTTGGACAGAACTAAAGGGTTCAGGCAGTCTCAGCAGTTGTTTGTTTCTTTTGCTTTGAGTTCTCAGGGCAAGCCTGTGTCAAAACAAACTATTTCTAAGTGGATTGGGTTTTGCATTGCTTTCTGTTATTCCCATCATGGCAAGGAGATTCCAGCTGGGATTAGGCCTCATTCCACTAGGGCTACTGCCACTTCAACAGCTTTTTTGAGGGGAGTGGCAACCAAGGATATTTTGGAAGCAGCTACTTGGAGTTCAGTGCATACTTTCTCTAGGCATTATCACCTGCCACTTTACTCTAAATCCAGGGCTGGTTTTGCCACTGCTGTTTTGCAGGGCATCCTAGCAGCTCCTGCTTCCTTGTAGTTAGCCATCCTCCCTTACCTCTGCTTTGGGATTCTACCCAAGTGTAAGGACTGCAGCAATGTGAGATGAAGAACATAGTACAGTGTTGTACCTACCATAAATGTAGATGTTCGAAGATCCACATTGTTGCAGTCCAATTTACCCTCCCTCCTTCCCCTCTGTAGTTAGAGGTGGTTGTGTGGGTTGGGTTGTACATATTGTGTATATTATATATATATTGTACATATAGTTAGTGCAAGGGTGGTGGGTTGGTCGTTTGCTGTCTTTTGGTTTTGACCTTTATTTTTAGGGTCTTCTGACATCTGGGGCAAGAAAAGACTGAGGATATGACATCGGTCATGCGCATTTGTACCCTGACGTCCTGATGTCAGTCAAATGCGCCTTGACCGACGTCAGCCTTATACTTTGATATTCGGGCCGACCGAGGACAGCGGACTACCCAAGTGTAAGGACTGCAGCAATGTGGATCTTCGAACATCTACATTTATGGTAGGTACAAAACTGTACTTTTCAACCATTCCCATGATACCAATGGCAAATTCCATATGAGGAAATTCCAGTGGTTCCTCACATCGGTGTGGACTCAGCATTCTCACCAACTAGAATACAAAGTCCCCCCCCCATCCCTTCCCTAAATATGGAACTGTTCTGGTGGATCCAACAGGTAGACCTAAATCCAGATCTGCCCCTGCATCCTCTCTCCCCAGTCCTAGAACTCCACACAAATGCATCAGACATGGGCTGGGGAGCAGCTTTGGGCAAATTCACAGTTCAGGGAATTTGGTCTCCCTTCCAAAAATAGAACATATCAACATCAGGGTAATCTGAGCATTGTTACTAGCTCTACAAGGTATTTCAACCTGTCTTTTGCCCAGGCTCTCAACAGCTGTTCCGACAACATGCCAGTCCTCTGATATGTGAACAAGCGGGGAGGGTGGGGGGGACCAAATAGTATTTTCTTTGGAGGTTGACGCTTCTGGTATGGAAATTTCTGCCCCAATGGGGTATTCCTCAGATAGTTATTTGCCTCCCCCTTGAACAGACAACTTTCAGAATTTTGTGCCAGAGTACGAAGTCCTCTAGTTTGGAAGATAGAAACCCTCTCCTTCTCTTGGAATGAGGATGTTTGTGTGCATTCTGTCCCCTTCCTCAATATCAGAGGTCCTGTTCAAGATTCATCAAAACCAACCAAAAGTCTTGCTAATGATTCCTTTTTGGCCAAGACAACACTGGTTCCCCCTCCTTCTACATTTAGCCAAGGGCCATCACCACAAGTTTACCCTACAGAGTGGACCTAGTCACACAGAATAAAGTATCCCTAATGCACCCACACCTGTTAATGTTACAGTTGCCACTGTGGTGATAGGATTTGAATCCCCTTCAGACACCTATTCTCAGAGGATTTGCTATGGGTTTTGCAGGAGCTCAGAAAACCCAGTACTAGAAAATCTTAAATTTCCAAGTGGAAAGGATTTTCACTGTGGTGTCTCTCTCAAGAACCAAGACCCACTGGCAGTGGTTCTGTCTTACCAGATTTGAGGTGAAACTATTCTTTAAGGATGTCCTTCACAGTAGGCCTCCCAGGAAACCTGCTCCTTCTCATTGGGACCTTAATTTTGTTCTGGAAAAGCTGACTCCTTTTGAGCCCACATCTTCGGCCTCCTTCAAACATTGCTCTTTGAAAACTGTTTGACTGCTGACCTCAGCCAGAAGGGTGTTGGAGCTTCAGGCCCTTATGGCAGTGCTCCCTTCTTGGTATTTCTTAAGGATAGGGCATCCTTGAGAACAAATCCTTTTATGCCAGAAGTGGTTAATGAGTCGTCTCTTAACCAGTCCATTCAATTACTTGCCTGTTACCCTTCTCCACAAAATCACAGTGAGAAGGTACTACACTCCTTAGATGAACACAGACAACTTAGGTTTTACCTGGACAAGACGAAAGTTATCAGGAAATGTGATCAGCTATTTGTGAACTTTCATCCCAAGGCTCTGGGTTTACCCGTTTCCAAGCAGACTGTTTCCTGTTGGATTTCAGACTATTTGCATTTGTTACACCCTCTATAGAAAGGGACTCTGTTCACTCCTGAAGGCCCACTTTACCAGGGCTATGGCTTCCTCTAAGGCATTTTTCAAGGGCCTAGATAACAGCACCATCTCTGAAGCACTCACTTAGTCTTCTGTCAATACCTTTTCCAAACACTACAAACTGGGTGCCATTTCCAGATCCAGAGCTGGTTTGCTAAAGCCATTTTACTTGGCTTCATTAAGAGCTCCTGTGCTCCTTTCTCCTCCTCTACTTCTCGAGCTTCATCACTCTCCCTCAGGTTAAGAAAACTGCAAATAAATGGAGGGACATAGAATAGTTGTGTAAAACCTTACTATAACGATAGATGTCCTTCTCTTCACTTATGCAGTGTTCTGCCCCTCCCACCTCCCCCCCCAGGTCTTTTGTTTTGTTTGGGTGTATATTAGAGCATCAAAATCTTCTTTCATCATCTACTGCTAATTCGTCAACCCCCTATCCATCGAAATTAACTTCAGCAAACATTGACATTTTTTACAGTGTAATTGGCCAGCATCACAACTTTGCCCTTTTCCCCCACTGTAGTGCGATCTCTGTATGTATATATATATATATATATATATATATATATATATATATATATATATATATAGTTAGGGGTATGTGGGGCGAGGCTCCTTACTTGGGTGGGTTTGATGTAATGTGATGTGCATTTCAGAGGGGTAGTGGCTAGTTGGTTACATAACCTGTAAAAAATTTCTATGTTTGAAGTTAGTTTTGATGGTTAGGGATTGATGACCAAGCCTTATAAAACTGAAGCTACAATGACCCGACTCGGTCGTAGAAATGGAAACAAATAAAGTTATAATATCCAAATAAAATCACAGAACCACTCATAAGCGCTTTCATCTCCCGTGGAGACTTCATCAGATGATGAAGATGAAAGTGCTTATGAGTGGTTCTGTGATTTTATTTGGATATTAAAATTATTTGTTTCCGTATCTACAACTGAGTCGGGTCATTGTAACTTCAGTCTTATAAGTTTTTCTGCATTTGCCACTATTTTTGGTGTGATTGATGAATAAGCCATCGATGAAAGAAGATTTCGACAATCTAATATAGACCTGTTTTACTTGAATGTGCTGACCTTTTATATCCTTAGTCTGGCATTCTTCCTGGGGCTGGGGTATTCATTTCTGGGGATAGTACGTGCATACGTTACTTTTATGGGGATAGTACGTGCATACGTTACTTTTATGGCCTACGTCCGACAACAGCGTATGTATGACGTCTCACGTACACTACAGTAGTATAAGACTTTTGTATACTGGCTGGTGTCTGGTTGACTTCAGGCGGGAGCTCCCTCACTTTAAGAATACTGCAGCAGTGAATAGAAGGACATCTATGGTTATGGTAAGATTTTACACAACTATTCTTTCTTAGCTTGATAGCAATTCTTGTTAGTGACTATGGAGATCTTTTGAATGTTACTTAATGTAATGTGGGTATAGTCACTGTCATTGCTTTCAGAGTTTGACATATTTGATTAATTTACTTGCAGGTGACAATTAGACTAAGCAGTGGCTTGCCTTTTCTCAGTTAATTCCGCAGCAGTAGGCTAAAGAAACTCTAGAAGGGGGTATTTTGCATACCATGTTTTTTAGTAAATATTTGGGGTGCTGTACTCCCTGTTAGCATCATCTGCACTTCCATGTTTTTTCAGCAAGAAGTCACAGTATTTGTTGAAGTGGCTGGGCTAGGTCTTTGTATTGTATGCTGTATTTCTCTGTTTTCGTGGTGACTGGTAGGAACAGTGAAGCCCCTTCAAGACTTGGTTTATGCAGACTTCACTGCTGAAGTCCAGCTGCCAGCCATTTGACAGGTGTCCCTTGAGCTATGGCCACAAACCCCACTCCCCTGGATATGCTGGCTGATATTTGTCAGCTCTTTCAATGTTGTAGATGCTAGGGAAACTCAGGATGCAGTCAGGGCTCAATCCATTTTGCAGATCTAGTTTCTTACCTAAATGCCTTTTCCCTGTAGCACACCAGTGGCATAAACTTTTCTAAGAGTATTTTATTCATTTTTAAATATTTATGTACAGGTCATCAAATAGTTTGAATTCTGTGTAGAAGCTGCAGTGTGTTGAAGTCAATAGTTAGAATGAGAATGCTTTGCTTGTAGGTATAAAACAACAGAAATATTCTGAAAAAGAGCACAGTCCATGAAGAATAATGGTGGACAGTGTGCTGTTCATTGGTAGGTTTCAGCCAACATTTCTTTATCTACTTCAGAGAGGAATATTTTGTCAAGTGCTATTTCCAGACAGTTTTCTTTTCTGTAGAGGTTTCATGTGTCCTTCCATTCCATTCAGGTTGAATAAGGCTTTTAAGTAATTCTTTTTCAGTTGAACCTCTTATTTTTGACAGTTCTTACATTGAAATACAATATACTAGTTCCTTTGAGGGTTCTGCCTTAAAGTGGGCAGTGTAGATTGGAGACGTCTTGGTATGCTTTGAGTCTAATTAGATATGACCTCAAGTCATTAATCACTTTTGCAGCAACAGTCTGGGTGTTTTAATAGATGTAACCTGCTCACATAAAAAGTGAGTTAAACGTGGTTGCCTTAGGTAGCTAGTGACCAAGGTTTAGCAGTTACAAAAGCGCTTAATGTGACTTTTCTTTCTCACAAGTGGATAGCATGCAGGTCTACATAAAACATGTAAACTAAGAGTTTACATACTTAAGACTATATTTAGTAAACTTGCAGTTTTTTATTTATTTATTTATTTTTTTATTATCTATGAACATGTAGTCCCTAATTGCAAGAGCCCTCTCATTCACATCTCATCATTGCTAGCAGTAAAGCCTTAAATACATATTTCTACACTGATTTCCATGAATTCTTAAAATCCTTTATCAAAATACAGTCCTCAGTCCTTCAGCACTTGCTTAGCTGTCATTTCTTGGCATGAAGCTTCACATCTCAATCTATGCTTTGCTCCACTCTCTATATGAATTTCTCAACTTCCATGGTTCAAGCACTTAACTCCTCTGTGTTATGTATGGCTTAGAGCTGTTTTGCTTTAGTTTTCCATTACACAGTGGCTACCACAGAATAGCAGCAAAAAATTAAAATAGCTTTTAAAACTTGAAAAATGTCTTCCTGCCACACAAAAAGGCAAACTAAAGTGTTTACAGCTTTTAAAGATAATTAGTTCTTCAGAAGGCTACTTGGCTGTCAGCTACTGTAGGGCAGCCCTGAGTGTTTTTATCCCAGCTTTTAAAGCTGTAAAACAGATGTTCATCGTGTTACACTGCTGCAGTCATCACACTTGGGTTATCCTGCCTTTAGGCGGTCCCGCTGTCAGCCAGAGTTCCAAAGTCTTGGTCCGGCGTCAATTGCTGTCGCTTCTTCCCTGACGTCAGTGCGCCAGGGGTATATAAGATGCATCCGACGCCATTTTCTTCAGTCTTTCTTGCCGCGCGGTGCCCGAAGCAAAAGCAGTTCGCAAGTGCCGGTCGGCCGACTCCTGAGATTTTCGAAGTCGAATTTCAGATCCGAAGTCTTCAATAAAGCTAAGTACCCGTTGGGGAAACTTTTTTTCTTGCCTCAGACCGATGTCAGAAAAAGTTAATAATTGTATTTCTTGTGGGAAGCAAATACCTCATAAGGACTTCCACTCTTACTGTATTCCATGCCTAGGCCCTGATCACGACGTCACTAGTTGTCGGTTTTGTGCTAGATTTAACAAACGCACTATAAAACGACGTTTTGATTTTGCTTTGCACTACTTTGGCCGAAGGTTCAATTATACAATGCCGTCAGAACAACCGACGACCGCAATTCTTAAAAAAACGCAAAGACAAGGATAAAGACAGGCATCCGAGGTCCAAAACCGACGACAAAGCCTCTTCTAGGCCAGTCGCCGGTTCTCAGTGAGGCGCTTTCGCAGCCCCTGACACCCGCTACCTCAGAGCCACAGGCCGCCTCCGACTGCCACGTGGAGAGAACTAGGCCTCTGGAAACTCAAGGTATTGGGCCTACGGAGACTATTCCCTCAGATGGGTCCAGAGCTGCTGAGCAGGCATCGGCTTCTGAGGGCGTTTTCAGACCTTCACAACTTACCATTAAAGCTACAGCCAAGACAAAAACACCATTAAAGAGAAAGAAGCAAGTACAGCATTCTCCTGGACAGTCCTCCATGCCTAAGAAACAGATGCTTAAAATGGCCGAAGACCTCATTACTCTAATCAGGGGTTCCCATCCCCCTCCTGAGAAAAGGCCTAGGCAGGATACAGACTATGATTCCTCTGACCAGGTTTCCATTTCCTCTGATTCCTCTTCAGACCAGGGATGCTCTCTACCCCCCTATGAGGACTCTGATGCTGAAGAATCTATCCCTTCAGCCTCTCCTCCTGAGGATTACTCTTTTCGGGAAACTTTACATACCATGAGGGAGCATTTCCATTGGGAAAGTCAGGATTATTCAGAATCCAAGAAAAGGCTCAGGGACTTATTTTGTTGCCTCAGCACAGGCCCCTGGCTATTCCACCTGTTAGATATTGTGGATGATGTGATGTTCATCGTGCATACAGCTGCAGTCATAACAGATGGGTTCTCCTGCCGTCAGGCGGGTCCTCGGTCGGCCGAATTCCAAAGTCTAGGTCCGGCGTCGGTTGTCGTCGCATCTTCCCTGACGTCAGTGCGACAGGGGTATAAAGGAACCAGCCGACGCCATTTTCTTCAGTCTTTCTTGCCGCGCGGTGCCCGAAACAGAAGCAGTTCGCAAGTGCCGGTCAGCCAGCTCCTGAAATTACGAAAATTTTGAAACCGAAGTCTTCTTGAAAGCTAAGTACCCCGTTGGGGAAACTTTTCTTGCCTCAGTCCGATGTCAGACAAAGTTAACGATTGTATTTCATGTGGGAAGCAAATACCGCATAAGGATTTCCATTCCCCCTGTATACCTTGTTTAGGCCCAGACCACGACGTCTCGGCCTGTCGCTTTTGTGCTACATTCAACAAACGCACTATTAAGCGTCGGGCGGAGTTCTCCCAGCATTATTTTGGAAAAACATTTAACTATATTATGTCGTCGGATACTCCGACTCCAGTTTTGTCTAAAAAACGCAAAGATAAGGACCGACACACGAGGTCCGCGGCCTCTACCGACACCATGCCAAAGCCGACAACATGTGGTCCGGTTCTCAGCGAGGCGCCTACGCAGCCCCTGACTACCGACGACACTTCATTGGCGGTGTCTCCTGTGCCCAAGGTCGCAGGCTCCTCAGCCCACACCCCGACTACAGATACCGAAGCCACTCTTGGTGTTGAACCTCACAATGTGGACAGGTCTACCTCCACTCAAGGTGTCTCCAGACCTTCCTCTTCTTTTTCCATCAAGGCTTTCACTAAGTCTAAAGCAGCCATGCACTCTAAGAGACAAGCTACACAGGGCCCATCCCCAGACCCCATGCCTAAAAAACAGATGCTTAAAATGGCTGAGGATTTAATTACTCTTATCAGGGGTTCTTAGCCCCCACCGGACAAAAGGCCCAGAGTGGAGGAAGAATCCCCCTCCTCTGATCAGGACTCCATTATTTCAGAGCATTCCGATGATCAGGAGCATTCTCACTCCCCTTTTGAAGACTCTGATGCAGAGGAGTCTATTCCTTCTGTATCCCCCCCAGAGGATTACTCATTTGGGGAAACTTTGCATACCTTAAGGGAATACTTCCACTGGGAAGGCCAAGATTATTCAGATTCCAAGAAAATGCTTAGGGAATTTCTCTTGCTACCTCAGCACAGGCCTCTGGCTATACGTCCTGTCTTGGACATCCTAGATGATGTTTACTCGGAGGCCTGCCTTAACCCGGATTCTATGCCTCCAGCCCCAGTCAAGCCTGACAGGTACTACAGGGTTCCTGACTCACACCAATTTCTATACAAAAGCCATGCTGCTGACCCAGAAACCATCTCACAGGGCCCCAAGGGAATTAAGGCCTCCACTGCTAAAAATCCATTACCTTCCGAGAGGGATTCCAGATCCTTAGAAAGGTGGGGAAAGAAGGTATATACCTCGGCTACCTTAACCATGAGGGCCTTAAACTGTCAGTTCCATATGCTAAAATACCAACAGTTTTTGTTATCACAACTGAAAAGTAAAATGTCACAACCTGAACAACCAGACTTGAAGGAGTTGCAGGATTTGATGCATAGTGCAGAACAAGTGGGTAAGCATACCTTACAATGTGGTTTTGATGGTCTAGAGGCCTCATGTAGAGCTGCTGTTACAGGATCGGTCATACGTAGATATGCCTGGCTCAAGGAACAAACCTTGCCTGATCATGTCAAAGCTAAATTGCTAGATGCCCCTCTACAAAAGGATGTATTATTTGGTGCTAATGCTGAGGAGGTATTAAGGAAAATGGAGGAAAAGGCTAAATCAATGCAAACTGTGAAAGATTTTCTACAGGTACAACCCCCACGTTTCAGTAGAAATTGGCCTTCCAAAAATTGGTCCTTTCCAGCCACGGACAGACCCCAAAGAGGTAGATACAGGCGCCCGAGGGGTAGAGGACAATCTCAAAGATCGTTTAGAGGCAGGCAATGGCAAGCTCCTACACAAAGAGGTGGTGAGGATAACTCGCAATCATTCAGAAAGCAAACCCAATGACTTTCCCCTTTGCATGCCAAGCAAGACTCAAATGGCAGCCCCCTTAGGAGGAAAACTGGCATTATTTTCAAAAAATTGGCATATTGCCACAAAAGACAAATGGATCCTGGACATTATAAACAGAGGCTACAGATTCCATTTTCACGCCCTTCCAAAAATGAGAGGCATGCCAAACCTGCCACACAATCAAAGGGCAGAGGCACAAAAGCAAATTGCAGATCTCATAGACATGAAAGCGATTCAAGAGGTACCTATGCACGAACAAGGTCAAGATTTTTATTCCAGACTATTCCTGGTACCAAGGAAGGGAAAAGATTGGAAACCTAATTTGGACCTATCCATCCTAAACACATTTCTACTCGTACCAAAATTCAAGATGCTCACTCTACAGCAGCTTCTTCCCATGCTGGGCAAGGAGTCTTGGCTGGTAACATTGGACCTCAAGGAGGCATACCTGCATGTCCCAATCAGACAAAGTTACAGAAGATACCTCAGATTTCTTGCAGGTTCAACCCATTATCAATTCTTTGCATTGCCCTTTGGCTTATCTACTGCGCCCAGAGTATTCACGAAATGCCTGGCATCAGTAATTGCCTACTGCAGACTTCAAGGGATACAAATATACCCTTATTTGGACGACTGCCTGATCCAAGCGGACAGCAAGCACATTCTTCTGAAACATCTGGCTTATGTAATAATGTTGTTGAACTCTCTGGGATACACAGTCAACAAAAAGAAATCAAGGCTAATGCCCTCTCGGAAGATAATTTTCCTGGGTGCCAACTTGGACACAAACACCCAGATGGCCTACCTCACGCCAGAGAAGCAGGGGCAACTAACTCAATACTTCAGAGCTCTAGCAAATTGCACCAGGCTGACTGCAAGGAAAATCCTGCAGGCTCTGGGATTCAGGGCATCTTGCATCTTACTAATCCCATGTGCAAAGCTGCATATGAGGAAACTTCAATGGTACCTGAAAAACCTATGGTCTCAACACAGCCACAGTTTGGAAACAATAATACCACTAATTCCATGTCTACAAAAGGAATTTCTGTGGTAGGCTCAAGCATGCCAAACAAACACAGGTCTTCCATTCAGCAAGCCTCAAGCAAATCAAGTCATCACAACAGATGCCTCGGACTACGCCTGAGGGGCGCACATGACAGATCGGTGCATTCAGGGCAAATGGTCCCAAAAAGAAAAGCACCTTCACATCAGTCAAAAGGAAATGCTAGCAGTAATAAATGCTATTATAGCTTTCAAAGACCAACCAGGTCAACTATTGATAAGAACGGACAACACCACAGTTATGTGGTACATAAACAAGCAGGGAGGAACGCATTCCTACCCCCTATGCAGACTGGCCATGGCACTTTGGAACAGGGCCATGGACTTACAAATCGAGCTACAAGCACAGTACCTGCCAGGCAAGGAAAACACGCTGGCAGACAACCTAAGCAGAAATTTGACAGATCCACACGAATGGAAGTTGCATCCAAAAGTTTTTACAGAAATAATCCAAGCATGGGGAAGGCCAGACATAGATCTCTTTGCCTCCCACAAAAATCACCAATTGACAAAATTCTGCTCAAGGATTTTCCATCCAAAGGCATGGAGAGTGGACGCTCTCTGTTTCAGTTGGACATCAATGGCAGTTTGCCTTCCCACCTCTTCCTCTGCTGCCCAAAGTACTACTGAAAACCAGAGCAGACAGACCAAAGATGATTCTCATTGCTCCAGACTGGCCAAGACAACACTGGTACCCACTCCTGAGGAGCCTGACTCATTCCCCACCATGGACCCTGCCTCTAATGCCTCTTCTCCTGACTCAGCACAGCTTCAAAACTCTTCACAGCCAGCTAAAAACACTCAATCTAGCCGCATGGAAGATTACTTAGCATCACAACAGACCCTACTTTCTAAGCAGGTGCAGGATGTCATTTTGGAGGCCAGAAGGCCGTCAACTAGAAAAGCTTACTCCGCAAAATGGAAACGGTTTTGTGTTTGGAATGAGAAAAAGGGCCAGGATCCTAGAAAACTGAATTTACGTCAAATACTACAGTATCTAGCTGAGCTGCTAAGCAGTGGACTTTCATTCTCCTCCATCAAAATCCATGCCTCAGCCATTTCTGCAGAATACAACACTGATCCACCCTTATTCTCTCACCCTCTCTTAAGACAGTTCCTCAGAGGGGCTAAGAATCTAAGTCCCCCAAGGAAGCAACCAATACCTGCTTGGGATCTCAACTTCATTCTGGAAAAACTGACCTTGCCTCCCTTTGAGCCAGCTGCCTCATCAGATCTGCAATATTTGTCCTGGAAAACAGCTTTCCTTCTGGCTATTACCTCAGCTCGTAGAGTTTCAGAACTACAAGCTCTCATGGCTGTGCAGCCTTTTATCATCTTCCATCAGGACAGAGTTTCCTTACGAACCAACCCGTCCTTTATGCCTAAAGTGGTATCCAGGGTAGCTTTGAATCAGGCCATACACTTAACCTTCCTTTTATCCTAATCCTCAAAACAAAGGGGAGAGATTACTAGATTCCTTGGACATCCACAGACAACTGCGTTATTATTTGGACAGAACAAAGCCTTTCAGAAAATCAGAACAGCTCTTTGTGTCCTATGCTGTAGGAGCTCAAGGAAAGCCTATTTCCAAATGGACAATCTCAAAATGAATAGCCCACTGCATATGTTTTTGCTATTCTTTTCATGGCAAAACTGTACCTACAGGCATCAGATCTCACTCCACAAGGGCCACAGCTACCTCTGCAGCTTTCCTCAGAGGAGTTCCTACCAAAGATATTTTGGAAGCAGCCACTTGGAGTTCTGTGCATACCTTCTCCAAGCACTACCACCTACCATTATACTCCAAAACTAGAGCAGGCTTTGCGACTGCAGTCTTGCAGGGCATCCTGGCTCCTCCTAGTTGCACCTAGTGCCTACCACCCCTTTCTTAGCTTTGGGATTCTACCCATCTGTTATGACTGCAGCTGTATGCACGATGAACATAGTACAGTTTTGTACCTACCATAAATGTAGATGTTCGAGTGCTAATACAGCTGCAGTCCAGGTTTCCCTCCCCCCTTCCCCTCTTGGGACAGGCCTATTGGCTAACACCTCCTCATACAACCTGATTGGGGTATTCATTTATGGTGTATTTGCTTGCAACTACTGTTTTTTGATTATATTGCATTGCTTTAGTACACAAATTTATGTATTGCCTTCCTTCTGGGGGCACCTGACATCTGGGGCAAGAAAAACTGAAGAAAATGGCGTCGGCTGGTTCCTTTATACCCCTGTCGCACTGACGTCAGGGAAGATGCGACGACAACCGACGCCGGACCTAGACTTTGGAATTCGGCCGACCGCGGACCCGCCTGACGGCAGGAGAACCCATCTGTTATGACTGCAGCTGTATTAGCACTCGAACATCTACATTTATGGTAGGTACAAAACTGTACTTTCTCTGAATCCAGCTTATCTCCTGATTCTTTGCCCCCTGCACCAGCCAAGCCATATAGGTATTATAGAGTCCCTGACTCACACAAGTTTCTTTATAAAAACCCTTCTGCTGACCCAGAAACCATTTCCCAGGGTCCCAAAGGGGTTAAGGCTTCCATTGCAAAAAATCCAATCCCCTCTGACAGAGATTCTAGAGCATTGGATAGATGGGGGAAGAAAGTTTACACTTCTGCAACTTTAGCAATAAGGGCTTTAAATTGACAGTTTCACATGCTTAAGTACGAACAATATTTAATGGCTCAGTTAAAACAGAAAATGCTTGCAAGCTCAGAAGCTCCTGACTATAAAGAAATGCAGGATGTATTGCATGCAGTTGAACAGGTGGGAAAACATACTCTGCAATGTAGTTTTGATTCATTAGAGGCCTCTTGTAGAGCCGCAGTTACAGATTCTGTGATTCGAAGACATGCTTGGTTAAAAGAACAGAGTTTACCTGATCATGTTAAGGCAAAATTATTGGATGCTCCTTTACAGCATGATACCTTGTTTGGTGTTAAGGCAGAAGAGGTGTTAAAGAGAATGGAGGATAAAGCTAAATCTATGCAAACAGTCAAAGATTTCTTACAGGTACAGCCACCTTGATTTAGCAGAAATTGGCCTACAAAGAATTGGTCCTTTCCAGTGTCAGACAGGCCACAGAGAGGCAGATCTCAACCCCAAGGCTCTAACAGACAACGACAGTGGGGTACCTCAACCCCAAAAAGAGGTGAGGACAGGTCTCAACCTTACAGGAAACAGTCCCAATGACTTCCCCCTTCGTATGCCAAGCACTTCACTTTTGGCAGCCCCCTTAGGGGGGAAAACTAGCACTTTGTCCTCAAAATTGGCAAACAATCACCCAAGACAAATGGGTTCTGAATATTGTGTCTCAAGGTTACAGGTTCCACTTTCACACTTTACCAAGGCTAAAAGGAATGCCAAACCTGCCACAAAATCAATGGGCAGAGGCTCAAAAACAAATTTCAGCCCTCATGGACATGAGAGCTATTCAGAAAGTACCACAGCAGGAACATGGACAAGGATTTTACTCAAGACTCTTCCTGGTCCCCTGAAAGGACAAAGCCTGGAGACCCATAATAGACCTTTCAACTCTAAATACTTACCTGGATGTTCTGAAATTCAAAATGTTGACACTTCAGCAGCTTCTTCCCATGCTTGGCAAGAAGGCTTGGCTTGTTACTTTGGACCTCAAAGAGGCATATCTGCATGTCCCTATCAGACAAAATTGCGGAAGATACCTCAAAGCTGGTACAATGCACTACCAATTCTCTGCACTGCCCTTTGGCTTATCTACTGTGCCCAGGGTCTTTACAAAGTGCCTGGCACCAGTAATTGCATTCTGCAGACGAAAAGGAATTCAAATATATCCATACCTGGACGACTGCCTCATTCAAGGAGAGAGAAAGGACATTCTTCTAAAGCATCTGGCATTTGTAAAAAGGTTGCTAATTTCTCTAGGGTACACAGTAAACGAAAAGAAGTCAAAGCCAGTGCCCTCAGAACAGATAATATTCCTGGGTGCCAGCTTAAATACAATGGCCCAGATGGCTTATCTCACGCCAGACAAACAAGGACAACTGACTCAATATTTTCAATTACTGGCAAAAAAGTCCCATCTCCCTGCAAGAAAAATTCTGCAGGCCCTGGGATTCATGGCATCCTGCATACTACTAATACCATATGCCAGACTGCATATGAGGAAATTACAATGGTACCTAAAAGTGTTTGGACTCAACACTCTCACAGTTTAGAAGCAATAATGCCAGTAATTCCCTGCCTACAACAGGAGTTTTGATGGTGGGCACAGGCATGTCACCTCAACAAGGGTCAGCCTTTCACTCTACCCACAGCCAGACAGACTCTAACAACAGATGCTTCGGATTACGCCTGGGGAGCACACATGGCAGGAAAATGTATTCAGGGCAAGTGGACCACAGACCAAATGCATCTTCACATTAGTCAAAAAGAGATGTTGGCTGTTCAGAATGCCCTAACAGCTTTCAAGGATCTTCTGCATCCAGGACAATTATTATTAAATACAGACAACACCACAGTAATGTGGTGCATAAACAAGCAAGGGGGCACTCATTCTTATCCCCTATGCAGGCAAGCCATGACCTTGTGGAACATGGCTCTAATTTATCAAGTGCATCTGCAAGCACAATTCCTGCCAGGAAAGAAAAATATTCTGGCAGACTATCTAAGCAGAAATGTCATGGATCCTCACTAATGGAAATTGAATCCACAAATCTTCAGCATGGTAACGTAAAAATGGGGATGCCCAGACATAGATCTCTCTGCCTCCCCACTTAATTGCCAGCTACAAAAATTATGCACAAAGACTTGCCACACACAAGCATGGAAAGTGGATGCTCTTTCATTCAGCTGGAAAAGCCTAAAAGTTTGTGCCTTCCCACCACTGCCTCTCCTTTCAAAGATGCTCCTAAAAGCCAGACAAGAAAAACCACAGATGATCCTGATTGGGTACCAGTTCTGGCGTGGCCAGTCTGGAGCAATCTTAAAGAACTTAGCTCAAGGCCCACCGTGGATTTTGCCTCAAATTTCACACCTTCTGACTCAACAAAACAATCCGATCCTGCACGGTCAGCTCAAAACCCTAAACCTGGCTGCATGGCAGATTTATTAGTCAAATAGGCAACACCTCTCTCTAAAGCTGTTATGGATGTCATTTTGGAGGCCATGAGGCCTAGCACCAGGAAATCTTACTCAGAAAAATGGAAGCGATTCTGCACCTGGAACCAGGCTCAAAGCCTTGACCCTCTTGTCCTAAACATTCCTCAGATTTTACAATACTTAACTGAGATGCTGAACAAAGGCCTTTCCTTCTCATCAATTAAGATCCACGCCTCTGCCATTTCAGCACATTACAGCACGGGTCCTCCTTTATTCTCTCATCCCTTGCTAAAGCAGTACCTCAGAGGGGCTAAAAACATAAGACCGCCCCGGAGAGCACCAACACCAACTTGGGACCTCAATTTTGTTTTGGAAAAACTGACCCTGCCACATTTTGAGCCAGCCAATACAGCCGCTCTAAAATTTTTATCATGGAAAACAGCTCTGCTCCTGGCAGTAACCTCAGCACGAAGAGTCTCAGAGCTACAGGCATTAATGGCAGTGAAACCTTTTATAATTTTTCATCAGGACAGGGTTTCTTTAAGGACAAACCCTACCTTTATGCCAAAGGTGGTATCTAGTGTGGCTCTTAACCAAACCATCCATTTGTGAACTTTTTATCCAAACCCCCAGAATAAAGGGGAGAAACTTCTGCACTCTTTGGACATACACAGACAGCTACGCTTCTACTTGGACAATACAAACGCTTTCAGGAAAACTGAGCAACTGTTTGTAGCATATGCTGCAGGATCACAGGGCAAGGCTATCTGAAAGCAGACTATCTCCAAATGGATAGGACACTGTATTCGTTACTGCTACACACAGCATGGAAAATCAGTCCCTAATAACATTAGGCCACATTCTACCAGAGCAACAGCCACTTCAACAGCCTTTCTCAGAGGAGTACCAACCAAGGAAATTTTGGAGGCTGCAACTTGGAGTTCAGTGCACACCTTTACCAAGCAATACCACTTGCCTCTTTACTCTAAATCCAGAGCAGGATTTGCCACTGCAGTTCTGCAGGGCCTCATAGCCACTCCTAACTCTTTATAAACCAGCCACCCAACCTTAGCTTTGGGATTTCTACCAAAGTGTGATGACTGCAGCAGTGTAACACGATGAACATAGTACAGTTTTGTACCTACCATAAATGTAGATGTTCGAGTGTTCACACTGCTGCAGTCCAGGTTACCCTCCCTCAATCCCCTCTGTCCTAGCTGGACTTATCTATACCTTTCTATCCTATGCAACCTTTGTGGTGTATTTGCTTGTATCTGAAGGTATTGTTTTTATTTTTTTATATATGTTTTATTAGCAATATATATTGCCTACCTACTTGGGGGCACCTGACATCTGGGGCAAGAAAATCTGAAGAAAATGGCGTCAGATGCATCTTATATACTCCTGGCGCACTGATGTCAGGGAAGAAGTGACAGCAACCGACGCGGACCAAGACTTTGGAACTCTGGCCGACTGCGGGACCGCCTGACGGCAGGATAACCCAAGTGTGATGACTGCAGCAGTGTGAACACTCGAACATCTACATTTATGGAAGGTACAAAACTGTACTTTTGCAATCCTGCACCTTTTTTTCCCTTTGGCTATTAAATCAGAGCAGCCAAAGCACTGTTTTCTACAGAGAATTGTAAATGGGTCTCTGCAGTGCTGACTGTGTAGCTGTATTGGCAACATGGATGATGAGTTACCTTTTGACATTTGCTCTTGAGGCAAATTTCCTTACATTAATGTCTTAAACTTCCAATGAGTTAGTGCATTATGATCAGGTCTCCAATCATAACCATCATACACATCACTCTTGAGTACTGACCATATTTTTACAATGTGAAGTATGCTGGAATTTGTTTAATGAGTTGATGGTTACTTTATATTTTATTGTAATTTCCCTCAGCTTTTCAGTCATTTAGTGGGCCCTTTGTTTGCCTGCATGGACCCTAGAGCTGGATTGATTCTCCATAAAGCACTTCTCTCCTTAGCATTTTTTGATTTTCTTTTTCACATTTGGCTGGAATAGAAGTATTACCAGCTGATAATTACACAGAAGAAGAAATGTTAAATATTTTGGGAAGGCTTCTTTATTCCTGTTCTTAGTTTTACAGTTTTCATTTGCTATTTTGCTTGGCCGCCTTTATTTCATGAACAAATATGTAGCATTTGTGCGTGTTATGATATACTGACCTCTACTGGTACTTTAAATACTTGGTTGTCAGAATGCACATTTATCTCTTTCTTTAAGCAGCAAATGTTTCAGGCAAGCCTTTCTGAACTTGTTTCCTTCATTTCGTCTGAGTGTGCATTTATTTATGGCTCCTTTGTTTGTTTGAAATTTGAATATGTTATTTTGTTATAGTTTAGCTGCCAGTTAATACCGAGTTTGTGCAAGTAGTGTTTCGTTGTATCCCACTCAAGTTTTACTGTGGTGTTGAAACTTTTCTGTTTTAAACATTCAGTGGGCATTTATGTATTTATTTGACAAATTGATCTTTGCTTACAGCATTTGTTTCTTTAGTGACCTTTACCATGTTGCACATTTGAGAATCCTCAGACGCCATAAACCTGTAAAGAAACTTGTCTTGGAGTTTTTAGCATTCAGGGGGGATGTCTTTAAATGTGTCTGATGTCACTGACACAGTCATATTTTACCAGAGGTTTATTCAACGTGTCTTCCCCCCCCCCCCTAACCAGGGAGTCTGACTATGTCAGACTAGTAGCCAGGACTTGTTACACTTCCTCCTCTTAGGATACTGCTGAATGTGAGATCCAGCCATAGCAAGCCAGACATTACACCTGAGTAGCTGTGCTATGTTGACCTCACATTTGTGATGAAGGCATAGCTTAATGGAAGTTTCAGTCCATATCTAGCTACTGCATTTTTTGCTGGACTGCTCTGTTACTCAGTACCTTAGTTTGAGCACCGTCATTGAGGAAGTAGTAGCTTGCTTAGACCAGTTTATGATGTGACCCAGGTTACAGCTGATCAGGTCAGCTTCTCTTGAGTACTTGACCATCTTTTTCACAATGTAAAGTATGCTGGAATTTGTTTCATGAGTTGATAGTTACTTTGTATATTATTATAATCTACTCCTTCATTTTGGTCATTTAGCAGATCCTTAGTTTACCTGCACAGATTAGAGGAAAGCTGCCCCATATTGGTAAGGACCAAATCCAGAATTTTGTCTTTGTAGCAGAGACAAACTTCAGCCACCTTCCTGTCCAGTAATCGATGATATGTTGTTCATGCAAGAGTTTATGGATTTGTTTCTCTGCCTAGTGTTGACTTACCTTGACACACTAGTGTTGAGCAATTTTGACTGTCTAGGTTGAAGAGGAATACGTTGTTCTTGATCGGCAATTTCTCCCAGTTGTATTTAACTTTTAAGTCCCCTGACCAGCTAACCTTTTGGCGATTGCTGAGACACTGCACATTCATTCCCTAAAGGGTGAGAGTCCAACACAATACACACCTCAGAAAATATTCTTTGATATAAGTTCCTAAAGTATGCTTTGTAAGCATTCAGGAATAGGGCAGGCTGTGAATGCAATGTGGGGACATCACCTGCATCCTGAAGTGATGTAGCTTCTACAGCAGTCCTCGCCCTCCCACCTCAAGAACACAGGTCACTGGTCTTCATTGGAGATTAAGTAAAGGAAGATGCCCCCCAAATATATACATAATTAATAAGGGGCACTTACTCCTGTGGTTCATGTAGTGTTTGTAAGTATATGATTGATACATTTGAGAGAATTAATAAAGTTATAGTTCATCCATGTGCAAATTATACATTTGTAATACAAATGTGTAGCGTATTCTCTAAATGCCCTTGTAGTTGGGCATTATCATGGAAACAAATTGAGCTTTTAGAACTTGACTACATGACTATGTGAGGGATGTTCAACTGTGAATAAATGGAGAGCCCTGTGGCAGTGCATTTAAAAAAATGCCATGGTATCAGTCACAAGTTTATTAGATGTACAATTCTTGTGCAAATTAATGTGGATTTTTAAGGATGGTGTGAATTTAAAAGATAGGTTTTATATAGGTTAATGGGGAGTTAATAGCCTGTTGATCTGTGAGTATCTTAAGCTTAACCTTACTTCCCATGGTAGTTGTTAGCACTTATATTTTGTGTATAAATAACAGAGACTAGGATAAAAAGGATATGTTGGGACATTTACATATTGCCCCTATCTTTGAGGGATAAGGGTGCTAAAGCAAGGGTGAATTTGTAGTTATGCATCCATTTGTTTAAATTATGTTTGAATAGAATAAGAAAAGTATTTTGCTTTATGCTGAGTGAAAGACAGTTCCATAGAAGCAGAATTCTCTGTGATAAGTATATATTCCTCCAACTTGTTTATGTTGAAAAGGGGGTTAAGATCGCTTGAATGGGTGGTTAAGCTACCACTGGACTTGTGAATAAATGTGTAGTAGATCTGACAGGATATGGTATGTTGAGGTTCAGAATGTGAGGCAGAGATCATCTCGTTAGCCTGTATGATACAAAGAGGGAAGGACAAGGCTTTGAGATGGTTTGCTTATTTTTAATGATTGAGAAGCTTAATTTTCTTAGTGAAGGCGCATTTTGGTCATTCCACTTGTGACATATGTTTGGAGAGGTACTTCCCAGAAGGGCTTTTATACTCACTGATTAGGCCTAATGAGTGTATTAGTGAAATTATTACAACCTTGGACCTGGACACTTGATGCTATACATTTAGGTATAAGCTGTGTGATCAAAAAGGGCTTCCCTACAGTAGTACGTCTTGGAGATCAAGGGACAGTTTGTTTTTGACATAGATTCCCAGATCACTGATTTACAGAAATGGTTTTCAGGGGTGTTGTCAGTGTGTTAGTTAGGGAGTAATGCTTGCCAAAGGATATGGTTATATATTTCTTGGCATTTAGCTCTAGTCTATGATTTTGACACCAGCTATTTGTTTTAGAGAGATCCTCTTTTAAGAATCATGATGACTTCTAAGGAGTTTATGGCGTCACCAAGAGTGCAGTCATCTGGAAACTGGGTCAGCCACAAAACCTTAACATTAGCTTTGACCTCTGAGAAGTGCCTGAATGCAGGATGGTGTTGAATGCCTTTGCAAGGTCTAGATATGCAGTGTATACTGAAGTCAACTAGGTTAATTAGGCAGGATCTGCCCTTGACATATCTGAACTGGCTTGGTCTGAGAGTCTCTAGCTTACCTGTATCCTTCTTTATTAATTCCATAAATATCCATTCTATAATTGTGCAGATAAAACTGATTAGGGTTAAGGGTCTGTAATTAACTGAGTTTGTTGAAGCCCCAAGTTTGTGCAGGGGAATGACTGTTACTGTCCTCCATTCAAGCTGACCAGTATGCAGTCTGGTATGTTGCTAGGCTTCAAAGTATTAGTGTTCTTAGCCTTGAGGACATGTTGGGAGATTTGAAGGGGGTGTTGAAGATATGGATGTGTGATCTGAGAATATTGGTGGTGCAGGGGGTGAAGTTTGAGATAAATTTGTTTTCTAGTAGATTGGCAATGCCCTCTGGGTCCGAGTAATTGATATCTACAGTTTATTAGCTCTGCACAGTGCTGTGCAATGTTCCTGATGTTTCTAACATAGTTAAAGAATGCTTTGTGGTGTTCCTTCACCCGAGTGGCTATTTTTACCTCTTATCTACCTTTGGTTGATTTGATCACGGTGAGTTCCTTGTTTAGTTATCCGCAGCATTTTTGTCAATTTGATTAGGATTTTGGGGTTTATTTTTGAATTTGAAATATTTATTTTGGGGGTGCAGATGTGTTTATACATCAGTTTACATGTGCATAGAATCTGGCAGCAAAGGATTCTGCATAAGCAGTGGGATCGTCAAAATGGAGGGGGCTTTTGAACTTTAGTAGATTAGTCTTCATATAATCTCTGAATACTGAGGTATTGGAAGTTGTTGCGAGCTTCAGTCTTTTGGTGAATGTGACTGATTTGTTGTCCTGTTTGACTAGGGGTGAAGTTACAGTTGTTGGGGAGCAAAACTGCTTTGTGGTGGTGAGAACCATATGCAGGGATTTGACACTCTTATTTGGGGTGTGTACTATCTGGTCCAGTGAGTTTATATTTTTGCAGTCCAGAAATTTGTGGACATACATATTTGGGGATGTTCAAGTCTTCCTGTTTATGAAGTTATAGTTGAAGTATCCAGGGAGAATTGTTTTGGCTTAATACATAAGTTTATATTAGGTAGGAGGTGTGGGCTGAGGAGGGCTTAGAGGCGGACCATAGTTAGGTGTGATTTGATAAGGGGTTTTGTCAATAGTTGGTTGGATGTAGATGAGTTCCTGATCATTACCTTGTCTAATTAGTCTGGAGGTGAAATTTGTTTTAAAAATGTGGACACTGACACCTTCAGTACTTTTGTCTAATGCTGTGGGCCTGCATGTGGGATAGGCACTGAAACTCCGCATTGATGGAAGTTCATTTGTTGGCCTTGACCCAGGTCATTGTGATAAAGCATATATTAATGTTTTCCAGGATAAGAAGTGCTTGTGAGAGTGCAGTTTTTTTTTTTAAAGACTTCTAGTGTTGAGCAACAATATCTTAAATGTTCGGATTCCGTTTTGTTACAGTGGAATCTCTAGAAGACTTGACATTGCCTAAAAAAAGGCAGTATGGGGGTTGGACAAGAAATTTGGCAATACACAAAAGCTTTTTGGGGGAGAAGTGTAGGCCATCCCTGGCAAAACAGTTAAGACCATCTTCCATCTCCTTCTTGGCTGATATATTTTGCACCCCCCCCCCTTGATTGACACCAAAAGCTTAGTCAGTTGTTGAAAATTGTAATATTTTGTTCTTTATTTGCAGTCATTCTTGGTAGTGCTAGAATGCTGCTCACGGCTATGTCCATACGAGCCTGGGCACATATTTCGATAGCTACATCATGTCTCTGTTCATATTGTCCAGGAAGGTATATTTTAAGTCATTGACATCCGCGTGTACTATGACTGCGTCATATGTGTACCTGTGATGCAAGGACTTAAGTGCTTGCATAATGTGGTGAATCCTTGGGCATGGTGAGTGACTTTACCCTCTTCTTGCACAGCTTGGAGAGTGGTACATTGTTGTGTCTCACTGTAGTGTCAGTTGTGACTAGGATATTGGATTGCATGGAGGTTTGCCTTATGGACTTTTGAACTGTGTTGTTTATTTGTGAAGCGACTTTGGGCTCTTGTTTCTTAGGTAACTTTAGGAGGTCTTTGTGGATAAGTGGGTTTATTTTTAAAAGCCTCTACAAGCTCAACATATGAAGTTTGACTGGTGTGGTCCGAGCTTTATGCACTTTTAGTGTGATATTGACCATCTGCTTGTTGCTGGTCATGGCTTTGTAGGAGTGCTCTGATTCCAAAAGCATTGCATAGCGACATCTCTCGCACACTGTCTGCTGGTTTAAGTAGTAGGTGGTTGTCAGTAACCATAAGACAATTGCTACATTGTCTCAAGAGGCCCATTTTAACCAGGTTGGTTATAGAGCTGGTTGGAAATGCAAATCCATAATTCCAGGTGCTTACTAATGTAGGCTGTACATGGAATTGTGCCTGTCTGGGTTTGGAGTTGATCTACTTGAGGTACTGTTTGTTTGTAAAAAAAACAATTTAAGTGTGTACAAGAAGAGCATAGTACCACCTAGCACAAACCAGAATCACTTTGCACAACTACTGAGTAAAGTGCAAATGGAATTGAGGGAATAGGTTGTATACAGAAAGATGAGGCTCTAAATGCCTGTATACAGCGCCATGTGCAATGCACGATGGACAGTGTTGCTGTAAATCACCTTATTTTAACAAAGAAAGTAAGCAACAAAAGTAGAGAACACAAACAAATGGCAAAACACTTGAATTTAGTCTCAATAACAAGTTAATGCCCACAACTAACCTGGGAACCTTCTGTCACCAGAAGGAACTAGGAAACTAATTTCAGCAAACATTCACTAATTTGACCCCCTCACTAGGTTAGCCAGAAGTAATGGTGATTCACATATTGGCTACTACTTGTGCTGGTCTCACAGCAGCTATACTTAGCTAGAAGTCGGTGTTCCTTTGCTCCTTCACTCATCAGAAGAAAAACAGTAGCACTAATCCTCAAGGTGGTTCTTAAGATGTGGGTGCTTTGGTAGTCAGCAGTCTTGTCTCAAATGCTGTGTGGGTCTGCAGACTTGTTCCGTGTTTCCTGTAATAGATGCTGTAGATAGCACATACGGCAGCTCAGTGCAAGAGAGCGAAGTTATTTCCTTGTATAAGGAATAAAGGGAGGGGCTAATAGTTTTTGGAGGGATTCTGTTTGCTTGTTTTTGTTTGTTTCCCTCTAACAGAGATTCATACATATTCTAAGGCAATACCCTCTGTCAGGCTGCATCTCCTTTCTTCAGGATGGCCATATCAGTCAGTCCCAGAGTAAATTTGTAGATACCCATCTAGTTATGTAGTTTATATTTAAAGGAAGATGCACTGCTTAACGTGCAGGGAAGTTTATGCCAGGAGTTTGGGAAGCAAAGCTTATAAACCTGTCCCTCCTCTTTGTTTGTTATCTATTGGTGAAGGTTTAGCTCCCTGGTTCTAGTGTTGGAGATGTTGGACTTGCAGGCAAACCGAATGACCAGGACAATTTTGTTGGTTCTCTAACAGCATGGTACGTGAGACTGAGAACTCCTATGTAAAAATTCAACACTCCAAAACAAAAGCCACTTGGATCCAAGCACCAATAGTAGAGCGTGATCCAAGCACCAATAGTAGAGCGTGATCCAAGCACCAATAGTAGAGCGTGATCCAAGCACCAATAGTAGAGTGTGATCCAAGCACCAGTAGTAGAGCGTGATCCAAAAGTGCTTACAAGTATAATAGAATTTGTTATTTTATACTCTGTTATTGAGTTACACTCTACTATTGGTGCTTGGATCCAAGTGGCTTTTGTTTTAGACTGAGAACACCTCTCAAAAGTCTGTAAGAAGCTGAATAATGGCATAGAGCTTCCAGCCTCTCTTGGGAGATCAGAGACTTTATGCTTGTGATCTTTGTGGTTAGAAACTTTTGAGGTTTTTCTTATTGTTTAAGTTGTTTAGTGGGATACACCCCAAAGGGTAAGTTGCACTCAGTAACTGGCCTGGTCTGTGCTGGGTGTAAGGGAGTGATTAGACCTTGGTGATATTCCTTTGGCAGTTAGCTTAGCTAAGTAAAAAAATTTCCTGACAGCCGTTGTCACATGATGGTCAAAAGAGAGGAAGCTATGAACCCCAAGCACCCAGGTCCCTGACTGCATTTTCATTTTGTAATGGAATGTTGACTGCACAGTGTGATGAGGAGGGTCTGTGAACAAAAAGTGATACTAGACTTCTTAGCATTTAGTTTGAGCTCATTTTAGTACATCCAGGAGATTACTAGGGAGATTTCATTCTGGAGGATTTGGATGTCATAGGGTGACTTGACAACAATCCCCACTTTGCAGTCATCTGCAGACTTTGTTAGCTAGAGGGATGTCTGCGCCTAGTGTGGGCTTGGACCCAGGGCCATCTTGAGTTTTTCATTAAGTTTAGTGACCCTTAGTGTAATGATTTTTCATATTGTGTGGTCCTCAGTAAAAATGGGTATCTTTCTCTTTACCCTTAAAAGCTGATTGCCACTACTTTTCTTGGGAAGACTTCTTTGGATCCGCATAATAAGGACAGTTATCACATTTCTGACATTCCCTTTCTTGACAAGGTTATAAAGAAAGTAGTTTATGCAGATGAATATTTGTAGATATAGTGATTCCTTTTTATCTGCATATAATCCCAATCATCCATGTTAGTCAGGATGAATGAATTATCCATACTGTGGTTGTCCTCCTTAAGTTAATGCATTTCGCCTGTACTGACAAGAGTTAAGTGATGGTATAGTGTTTGAGTCCTCTGATCTTTTGGCAGCATTGCAGTAGGTGGACCATTGTATTTTTACCAGCTGTGAATTTACTTCCATCACTTACGGGCAGTTTAACTTCTTGCTTTCTGGAATGCTAGTCTGTTGCTTGCAGGATAGTCTTCATGACACACACTGAGTCGCTGAGTTTCTTTTGGGCTTCATTTTGGCTCACTTGTTCATTGTATGTTTACAGCATTTGAGATACTAAGAGGAAGCTGGAGTATTTGTACAGTGATGAGCAGAATGAAGCTGAGAGGATGGCAGTTGTGGCCATATATGTGACTGAGGTAGTCTCCTGCTCTTTGACTTTAATCCTACTTTGTTACTGCAGAAGTAGAGTTAAGTTTTTGAATAGGGTGTGTGACTTTGGTATTATTTTAAGTCATGTGCTGATATAATGGCTACTCTAAACAGCCATGTCAGTTCTGTACTTACTCTTACCCTTGAGGGCAGGGTATTTGCTCAAGTTACTTTGTACCAGCTCTCTCATCTTCATTTAACAAATAAATACTTTTCATTTTTTTTAAAGACTTGCTGTCATTCAAAAACAAACAAAAAAAAAAAAAAAACAGGTAGCAGTTATGAAATCATTTCATTTTCATTTTGAGTGTGTCATGAGTAGGAATTTTTCTGGTAAGCAACTGTCTAGCATTCAAGCCTTGATAACCCTTGTGGTCATAGTTTTTTGTTCAAGGGATTTGTAGAAAGTGAGAGGTATGTACTTCTAAACCAACTTTGAGCTTCCTTTGGATGTCACCGCAATCATAGCATCAACCCAGGCACCACTGTACTTACATTTATTATAAAGGAAGAGACCCTCAAATATTGTCCGCAGATGTATAGTTGAGTCCAGTGTTAGTCGGATCTCTCCCAGATGACTCCCAGAGCAAAATCATTTTATTCCTTTTACTTGATTTGGACCACTTTTATATTATGTCTGCTTTGACTTTAAAATTAATAATCAGAAATAAATTTGAAAGTG
Source organism: Protopterus annectens (assembly GCF_019279795.1). NCBI lineage: Eukaryota > Metazoa > Chordata > Ceratodontiformes > Protopteridae > Protopterus > Protopterus annectens. Next base: position 1,097,312,399 of record NC_056731.1, on the reverse strand, counting down.
ATCATGGCCCCTTTACTGCCCCTCAGAACCTTCCAAATGACTCCAAACCTGGCTGTCTGAGGGTAGTAATTGAGAGTGTGACAGTGATATGAAATATCGGCAAGCGGAGAGCACTCTGTACTATCCATCCACTGTTGTTGTATTGCTGTGATGAAATAGGAGATGGTGACTTCACTAGCATTACAACTGCAAGCTGTTTGCATCCCCTTTACTCCAGAACATGGTGGTGGACAATCCGAGCAGGTTCTGCATCAGTAACTGCTTGACCTTCAGATCTTCAGGAGCATCTATGAGCAGTTAGGGCACCCCTTGGTAGACTTGTTCATCTCTGTGGATATTCACCAATTCAAAATCTTTTGTTCCAGGTTCCCTACTCCCTTAACTGTGGATTGCTTAAGCATGACTTAGAAGGGAAACATTTCCTATTAATCATTGAAAGGCTTCTATACTACATTGCTAGGGCAAAGAACGTTGCACAAAGTGACTGTTGGCCTCTTTCATAGCAAGGGAGGTTGGCTGTCCTGTTTGGAATCCACTATAAGTGGTATTAGTAAGTATGTGGTATTATTTTGTCTCATCTGTGACAGCTGAAATTTTTATTTTGAACTAATGTTTTAAAAAAAAGTTTTTGCTCTGTCTACAAATGTGAATGTGTTTATATTGCTTTCTGATCTTATAAAATTTCAGGTTGAGACACGTTTTATGCACATGATCTTATACCACAGTAGGAAAGGAGACCGTTCCATCTAGAGTGTTAACATCAGGATGTCTGTCTGCACTTGTAATATACTTTTTGTTATAACATTTGAAATGACAGAAAACATCCCATTTTTCTGAGAAATATTTTTAGTTCTCATGTCACAATACATTAAGATGTGATTCTGGTATTGCTGAGTTTGTGTGCTAGAACTTGTTGCATGTATAGGGTTTTTTTGTCAGCCAGATGGCATAATATTTAACAGTCTGATGGCTGTGTGTGCCCTTTTGGTGGTGCCTACAAGGTATACCTGTCAGCTGTTCAGACTTTCAGAGAATGCCCAGATTTTTGTCCAATAATTTTGATCCGTTCCTCATACGATGTGTGTTTTTGTGGCAAATCACGGAGGATTGAAGTTACTAAATAACATACATTCATTTTCATACTTCATATCCTTCTGAAAATGAGCAACACAAATCGTGTTATTTTACCAACTTTATCTTTATAAGGGCAAAATTTTAAATCCCCCCCCACACACACACACACACACACACACAATTTAGGCTTTGTCCAGCTGTCCTGATCTGAGAGGTTGAAAAGTATGCTACTAGGGTAGAACAGGAAAAAAATGTCATGACATTTGGTGGTGGTCTCTGTAAAGATGTGGACTTACAGTTGCATATTCTGTCACTGATCTTGCACTGTTTATCTAAAGTGAAGTCAGGCATGCTCACTGTAGAGAGGCTTATAGTTAAAATAAGTTTGTTTTTGCTGTCTCATCTAAGTTTGTGATGTGTATTGTTTGATGACAAGGCAAGGGCTTTTGAAATGGTCAGCCATTCCTTTTCGACAAACTCAAAAGATTCCACTTTGGATATAACACGGTCTGCTGCTTTTGCAGCTGTCTAAAAGACAGAACCTTCCAAGCCCACAATGTCTCATCCTCTACGAATCATAAACTTTAATATAGCTGTACTGCAAGGGTTTGTGCTAGGTACTTTTCTCTTCTCTCTCTGTTTAATGATCTCCCCCTAGAATTACCAGATGCTAAATTAATAATGTATGCAAATGATATGCAGCTCCTGCAGTCCAGTATTAGATACTCTGACCTGCAAACCAAGTTACAGGACAGTTTCACTCAGTTATGCACTTAGTCCACTAACAAACTACAAATTAATCCCCAAGAAAATGATGTCATGGTCTTTGCCTCAGCCATACCTCTCAAGTGTACCTCATTACGAGGAACGTACCTCATTTGGGGTCTTAAAAAGTTCATGTTCCTCCAAGTTCCTCAAATGTTCCACATTGAAAGACTGTCACACATTCAGTGTTAGGAATTTTTTTAGTGAAATCCATTGTAAATAGAAATGAATCCTATTAATTCATTAGAATATCTTCTTTATAAGTAAAACCAGCATATTTTGACCATCCTATGACCCTCCTAGTTGAAGTTGTTAGTAAGCCATTGGTATGTGTTCCACATTTTGCCCATTTGTTCCACATTATGAGGGCTAGTGTTCCTCATTTTAGAGATGGAAGGTTGAGAGCTATGGCCTCAGCCAAAAAAATACCCAGTACTCCTCCTGTTCTCTGAACTGATCTCACTGGGAAGACAATAACTGATTTCACTGAACAGAGGTACCTAGGCCTAATACTCAACCCTACCCTTTCCTTTGCCATGCTTACAGATTTTGTAACAATGAAAATTTTATCAGGTGAAGTTGGCATATAGACAGTTGACAGTGTGGTAGAAGCAGCTTAAGCCAGTTTTGCGTGTCATGCCTGATAAAGCAAACAAGTGTAAATGCTCCTGAAAATGGAACATGTTTGAAATGTATTCTAAGCGTTGATTTTGATGTTTCCTGTACCCCGATTAAATTATTTTAGGTTCCTGCAATGTGTTTGCTCAATAGGGCTTCTGCATACAGACTGAAGCTTTCCTTTAAAAAAATCAGATGCCCTGCAGCAGAGCTGTGGCTTCAGGGCGTATACCTTTCAGGAATAATATGTTGGAATGTTATACTGCCAGGGGAACAGTAAAAGGCAGGAGGAAGACATGTTTACATTTAAAACCAGGCCAGTTTGGTCTCCTAGCAGTGTTGTAGTGTTAAATCTTTGCATGAACAAGGGAAAATGAATTTGACAAATTTGTGGAAGACCTGATGAACTTTGCTGCAACTGTATACATTTTAACTGTTTTTTCCCTTCTTTAAAAGTGAGCTTACTCTCATGCATGGGACTCATACTGGAACTGGTGGAGAGTAGAGGCAGTGCTTGACTCCTAGTCATAGACTGAAATGTTTGTAGTACCACAAATCCTCAAGCACAGGGAGCATATAAAGATCAGAAATGTGTAGATCTGGGAATGTCTGAAGCAGGAATACTAGCAGTTATTCTCTTAAGAACATTATCAAAGGCTGTTTAAGGGACGAGGGGTGTTTGTATATGTTATTTCTTGTTGATGCTTTTTTCATTTTTGTCTGTTCATTTTAATTTACAAGTGTGCAAAATGAGTTGTGCCATCTGAACGCAAGTGTATAATACAGTAAAAATGCTCTTTTCTTTATGAACTGGTTAGTAGTCTCCTGTAATAGCTTTATCTTTTTACTTAACATCTAGTTGTACATTTGTTGATCAGGAATGTCCTGAGGGGTTCCTGTGGAGAAAGCACAAAACAGTTCAGTAAATGAGAAGAAAATAGTCCATAAGAAAAAAGTACAACATGTACACAGTTCTGATGAATTACTGTTAGAGTTTGTGATATATTTTAGGTACTGACTGTTTTGTTGGGTTCTTGCCGTAAAACATCTTGCTTTTTTACTCCCCAGTAGAAGGCTGTTTCTTATATCCATCTGAGTGAGTGAGTGTAAGATTTGTACTGTTTTGAACTGAGCAAATGTGATCTCCAGCCCATTTTTATGGTACCTCTTTTGGAGCCTGCATATTTTTGTGAAGGTAGTGTTTAGAACCCAAGACTGTATTGGTGGCAGTGGTAAGATTCTACAAATTCTCAGGATTGTTTTTAGCAGTAGATATTTTTTTTTCTTAAAAATTGTGATTAGCAGCGATGATTCAGAACTATACAAGAAACTGTTATACAACTTTGAACATGTTTCACTTTTCTGTAAGATATACATTGAGGAGACAGTGAAAATCTGGGGGAAAATTGTTCACTAACATCTAAGATTTACTGGGGTTTGACTTGTATCATTTGATTTGCAAAGTAAGTTTCTGTTTGAAAGAGAACTTTTTATTGTGGTAACTTTCTGTGGCGTCATCAAAACGTACCAAACAGGGCCAAGCCAAAGGACACTTTATAAGAGGCACTTTGTGTGACAAGAAACCAAATGAAGCCAAAGCTCAAGTTGAAGGAACAAAGGCTACTGTGCATTATTCAGACTCGGCAAAGAGAACAAGGATTTGCTCTGCAAGAGGCACTAACTACAATGCATGTATAGAGAATAACAGCCAGACCTGCACAAGCTTGAACTAGAATTGGTGATCATCGCAGCAACAAGCTGAGAAGAGAAAAAGTGATTCAGTTAAAGTGCAAAGAAAAGGTACAAGAATGCAGTCTTCAAGTTATGATGGTGGAGAAAGTGAAGTTTTCTAGTCATGTGCTTGAGGTAGTAACTAGCCAAGGAGAACCTGGAACTCCAGGAGCAAGGGAGTTGAAGTTAATAATAAAAATGTGAACATATCACTTTTCATAGCTGTTGTGGAGTGCTTATTCTTGAATTTCCCGTTAATTTCCTGGATTTTCCAGTTATCTCTGCTGTTTGTTGCAGTAGCTAATGATGCTTTAGGTTCTTTGAACTTTACAGGTTGTGATAGTAAGAAGCTTAAAAAACAGTGTTGTCAAAAATGTGATCCAACTCCTTAGAACCAGACTTACCTAGTTTAGAAGAAATCATAATGTTAACGGTCTAGAATGAACTCAGTCCAACACTGATCTATTTTTAAAATGTTAGTAGAGAGGATTCAATGTGTAAAAAAAAAAAAAAAAAAAGGGGGTGAACACGTTGAAACTGTAACATTGTTAGATCATTTGTTTTGCTCTTAAACCTGACTGGAAGACTGAAAACTGAGAACTGCATGGAAGGTTATAATTATGTTATACTACTGTGCCAGAGGGAGACTTTGAGAGAGGGAGTGTGAGCGACAGGACAGCATGCCATGGTTCATTGGTAGGCTTGAGAACCCCCCTCAGTAAATTTTAGAAATTATGTAGCCCATAGTCACTTAGGCCAAAAAAAAATGCCTTAGTGGGAAATTAAGTCTTGGAATAATAAGAAGTCAAATATAGTGGCAGTCATTGTCATGGCAAGATAAGAAAGTGCATTTCATCCCTGATGAAAAAAATGGTTTGGTTTTCTTTTCAGGCTACCCATGAAAAAAGGGAGAATATACAACTCCTCATAGGTTGAGGTGTAATGGGAAAAAGTAATCTTGTGTTATGGTGAACATGAACCGTATCTAGAATACACATGGACTGAAGTGATTTACAGGAGGTTAGTGTAGCAACAGTGCTGGCATAGATGTTATTCTCTTAGACGGCTTATCAGAGGGGGGGTGGTCTTTTCTTTCACAGAGTACTTGGAGAACGAGTTCCCCCTGTCCTGAGAAGCAGAACTTTATAGGTTGGTACTCTGCTGTGAACTTCCAGAATGTATGTATATGCATGTGTGGCCGTATGTGTTTAAAAAAAGGAAGTTATGGTTAAAGAAGCAACTATACGGCTACAACTGGTTACTCTGAGGTGGAGATGCAGCCTCATTTCTTTGCAGTAGGAAAGGTGTAGTGTAAGTATGTCCTCTCAATAGCATTAGAAAGGTGTAGTGTAAGTATGTCCTCTCAATAGCATTAGAAACCATAGTGTGGACATAAATAGGAAACATTTTCAGATTCAGGCTTTTTTTATGAGAAAGAAAAAGTGTAGGTTGATATAGTGCATGTACCGAAAAATGGTGCGTTCAGGTATAATGAAGTTGTGGGAGCAAGAGTGGGTTGCCGAACAACTTGACAATATTCGAAGCTATTGTAATGGGCTAAACAGCAGATTCCATTGGAAGCACCCATAACTGAATACCCCCAGACAGTCTGTGCTGCATAGTGGTTAGCACAGAATGTTTGGTCTGATTTCTGTTAGTCTGTGAAGGATTATTGTAGACCCATGTTACAGGTAACAGGTGACGAGGAATGCAGGCAGAATGAAGAAAATTCCATTGCACTGAGCCATATGGCTGATATAGTTGCTCAGTATATTTTGACTGTGGCACCTTTATGTAGAGCATATTTTGTCATGTACCCAGAGGGCTTCTGTGAACAATCTAAGCATAGTCGTAACTGTTTGAGAAAACACTACAATAACAGCTCACTAAAGGATTATTAAGTACATGCTTTTTGCAGGAGATCAAGTCTTCATTCTCCTAAAATTCTGTATCCTAACTGTACAGCAGTGTAGAAAATAGAAGCTCCTCTTTAAAGTGTACAGTGATCTTCTCAAACAGCAGTCACATCATGCCTAAACCTCTAACCTTTGGTCCTCATAAAAAAGCTATATTTGACCAGTTTGGTTTATACTGTCAGAATCCTATCAGGTAATCCTGGATAGCATGCAGAGAAACCAGATGTGTTTATTATCTCTAAACAGACATGATTATGGGGGATTTTCTCATTAATTATATTTCTGAAGAAGAGATCTCTAAACATAGTGAAGGTCCTTCCATACTCTGTTTTTGTAAGGAGTGCACAATTTATGCAGAGATTAAGCCTGACCTCATTTTATTCGCTTAGGAGGAATCCAGTCCTCAAAGTCCCATTAGGCATGCCCTAGATATGGAGTCAAAGTGGACCTCTTGTGAAAGCATATGCATATATGCTCTCTCTTATCCTTGAGGGCAGTTAATTATATAACACACATGCTGCAGTTTCATTAACTGACAGAAAAGAAGCAGCGTGTAGCAAATGTTTTGCCTGGTGAACCCCTTAAGGAATCCATTGTGGTACCACATTTTGTCCTCTACATAGCCTAAAGCAGAGGTGATTGAAAGGGTGCATCTCATCACATTCACTGATATTAAGACAGCCCTTCACGCATTTTAAAAATATTTTTATTTTTTTAAAGCTCTGTGATTGATGAACACTTGAAGAGCATGAAAGAGCAGGGTCAGACTCTCACAACTGTAGCCTTTGCCAGTAGCGTGTGGGTTAAAGCCCTGATTTTACAGTCCAGGTGACCTGAGTTTGACTAGTGGCTTGGGCACTTGAAGGAACAGATAGAACAGAAGAGATGTGTCCACCAGGTTGGAAGGACTGTGGTTCCTGCTGAGGTGAAGTTGCTACTGTGATGACAATACCTTGGCTGGAGAGCAGAGAGCTGTTATGTGGAGAGACTGTGCCAGGAAGACATGGGCATGGCCAGTTAAGCCAGTGACCATAGCTGTTGTTAGCTCATGTGGATTAGGGGCAAGCATGCATGAACTAGGGAAGCATAGGTTGCCTTTGTGGTGACACAAGTGTTTCTCATCATCACAGGGGTGGGGTTGGCCATAAAATAGAAAAGGTTGTCATTGCTGGAATGGTGACAAGAACACAGTGCATGGTAATTGCCCCTCCTTGGGTGGTATAGTGTCTGATCAAGGGGAGGTTTGATGGTTGGCAGGCTTAAGGACAAGAATGCTATATAAAAACTCTTACAGCTTCAAGTGCATATTTCCCTCCTCTGTGGGGTCCCTTAACTACAGTAACTAGAGGTGAAGTCAGCAGTCCTTATTGGAATGTTCCAGCAAGGTTGCTGAGGCTGGGTTCCCAATTTCTAAGGAGACTGTGGTCAGCATTAAAATAGCACTTTTGACTCCTTCACCGCCTGCTTTCGTCCCCCCCCCCCATGGACATGCCCCATCTTGCCTGTCAGCTCTGTCACTCCCCCACCACCCACTGCAGTGTTAAAGCTGCTATGCTTGCTACATGCCCCTACCGTACCAGAAGCAACAGACAAGGAAGGAGATGCAGAATTCTTTTCTTGTGTATCAAAGTGAACGTGAGATTTCAGGTTCATTTTGTATTTATGTGGCCTCAGTGACTTCACTTCCAGGTTTGCATAGTCCTCCTTCAGTCGCGCCTCTCTTGCTTATTTATAGGAAGATTACTTTTGCTATGTTATTCTTCATGATATTTTTTGGACTATCAAAATAACCAAAGTGTTCCCAAAAGTTCCTTGACTTCCACATGAGAGCTTGTCATCATCAGTTCCAGTCTCTTCCTTTGTCCTAACTTCAGCCTCCAGGGTATGCATGAATTGCATGTTCGTGGCAACAGCCTGTTTATAAATGTAGGGTTCCCTAATGTTACCCTGTCTGGATGTTTGGCTGTTAGCTGCATCTTCCTGAGACACTCTTGTTAAGCATCAATCTCGGATGAGTTATTCCTCTTCTTAGGAGTGCCTGAGAATTCTGAGAAGTCCCAGTTATGTCATTGCTGGCCATGGATATAATGGGTTGCTGTGTAGATATAAAGACATGCTGAACATTTTTACTCCATAGAGAGGATCTGTGTTAAGCCGGTTGCCTTATGGGCAGCAGTGCACCTTTTGGAACCAGCCCATATGGTGGCACCATTTCCCTTTTTTTCTTTATTTCTTCCTCCTTCCCTCATGGGTACACTGTTTTAAGTCATGACGTAGGACTTGTTATACTATGTAAATTTCTGCTTTTGGCAGAATTGCCATATTAACCAGACGACATTGGTGGAATATAGACTGCAAAGATTCATTGTCAAAAAAAAAAACAAACAGACTTAAAAATACTTATAGGTGAAGTGACACACATGCAGTAAGAACATTTTGATTCAGTGGCAGTATCATAATGGTCATTTGAGGTGTTATTGAAATGACCCATATGTAAAGTGTGTAGAAGATAGATAGCAGAATATTATCTATATTAAACCCTGGCAAGAAACTTGTTTTTGAGGTTAAACACTGGTGGAAAGACTTTTTTCTAAGTGACAAATTGGCAAGATGAATTTTTGAAAAGAAGCACATAATGGATCAGTGGCATTGTAGGAAGTTAACATATGATCAGAGAAAACAAAACCTCTTGTATACGCTATACTAGAAAAGGTACATGGGTGAGAATGATAGTTGAAGGTTGCAAAGTACCCAGAGCAGATTAGACAGTGGCATCTTTGTTTTAAGGTAGAGAGAAACCTTATTTGCAAAATCTATGACTCAGATTACAGTAATGAGATTTAAAGCTTTAAAACTAGAAGCTGTACAATACTTGCTGCCTAGCTATGCAGCTACCCATTTTTCTTTAGCAGCTGCCACTATATAGCAATTAGATGTTTGACTTTAGTGACTCTTGTGGTATTGGTCTTGGCAGCAGTGTCGCCCTTTCATGTTAGCCATAACTCCATGCCCCTGTCTTTCCTTAAGGTCTATTTTCAGGTGCAGTTTCTTACATGTCCTCTTTTCTAGGAGCTGAAATTTGGAACATAATTTGACTCTTCTTCCCTTTGAACAGTGATTTCAGCAGAGATAAATTACTTCCCTGGGGACTTCGGTGGTTGCATCTGTTAAGAGTTTTTGAGTTACAGGCTGTCAGTCAAGCTTATTACTTGATCTTTCATAAGTAGAGAATTTTCTGTAGATCTAAACCATCCCTTGTGCCATAGATTCCTATTAGTTTAACTTAAATCTGTTCATTTGGTAGCCTTTTACTTTAGTTATACAAAGCAAGTGGAGTACCTTTTCCACAGCGTGGCTGTACATATGCACAACCTTCAGGCATGATTTTGATATAATTCAGACTGTATGCAGAGATCAGCTTTTTCAGCCTTTAGTGACAGGAAGGTAGAAAGGTTTTGAAACAGTGCTATTTTTCAATAGCTTTCCACTTTTTTCTTTTTATTATTTTCTATTGCTTTACTAGATATATAGTGTTCCCTTACACAGAACCCCATAGCAATGTTCTACCAGCACTAGTTCTACAGCCACAGCCTTTTTTCATAGTACCATCTTGGGTGATATTTGTACTGCACCTGCTTGATCAGCCACAAATACCATTTAAAAGCATTTTAAGCTGGTCTTTATTTCCAGGGCCAAGTCTTCCTTTAAGACCACATTTGTTAAACAGATGTTTCCATTGACTGGCTACCCATGAAGATTAGATAGGAACACTTTGCTGAACGTTACTGCAGATGGACCTGTTATCAGAGACAGAAGTAAACTTCTCATGATACTTAATGTGTAAGGAGTCCACTCTTTGCAGTAACCAACCCTTCTCTGGCCCTCAGCTGTATTTCGTGTGGTTAACGTTTGTTCTTATCTGTGTATGATTTTTTCTTGTTCCTCAGCTTCCAGTCAGTTGGTAGTTTGAAGAAAGGCTGCAGTAGCATTGTGCAAGTGTGTACTTTGGCTCCAGTTATTCGTTTTCCTAAGTACTCCTCAACTTCGCGTAAAGTGGTGCATTATGGTATAGTGAGCATGGCTGTCAACATTGGAGAGTTTTTCTCACCGAGCATTCTTGACACCAGGAGCATCAGTGCTGGATGTGACTGCTGTTGGACCTTTTCTTAGAGACCGTGCAGAGTTTATTTAGTTTTTTACCGTGGCATCTGGTGCTGCCTGCATAGCACCATGATGTATTCCATTCATTTCTGCCTTATTTTTTTTTATTTTTTTTTTTTTTATAATTAACCTTCCCCCATTTTTTAATAGCAAGATTCATAACATTTTATTGTTGCTTATGTCAGCATCAGTCCAGCTTATTCTATGGTTATGTCAGAGTAGGACTGTGTGGGTGTGTCTCCTTAGACTTCATTAAAATAATGAACACTTCCTCATGCTAGAACTACCAAGATGACACAGAGGGGTAACATCGATTATGTAGGATTTTTTTTTAATTAATGGTTACAAAGCTTTTTAAGAAGTATTTTATACATGCTAGGAGTAATGGGTTAAATGCATCATGATGCTTGCTTACTGTTGGGAGGGTGAATGCATCAAGGTGCTTAAAACCCCACCTTGCCGTAAAGCATATATAATCTATGCCAGGGATGCTTTAAAGTTTTAGCATTTTAGTAAACACCTGATGTTCTTCGTGTTTCACTGTTGCAGTCATCACATTTGGGTTATCCCTGCCAGATTAGCCCTCGGCTCGAATACCAGAGGCTTAGTATTTCTGCGTCGGTTGCTGTCGCTCCAGGACTGACGTCAGGTCGTCAGTGGTATAAAATAAGACAGCCAACACCATTACATCAGTCTTTCTTGCCGAGTAGTCTGAAGCAGCTCGCACGAGTGCCGGTCGGCCGTTACTTGAGTTTTTCATTTCCAAATTGAAGTTGAAGTCTTATAAAGCTAAGTACCCCATTGGGGATCCTTTTTTTCTTGCTCTAACCGATGTCAGAAAACATTAACAATTGTCTCGCCTTTGGAAAGCAAATACCACACAGAGACTGTCATTCTTACTGAGTCACCTGTTTAGACCCAGACCACGATGTCCCCTGCTGTTGCTTTTGTGTTTTGTTCAATGCCAGAACTATATGTCGTTGGGCCCTTATTGTAGCTAGATATTTTCGCTCGCAGTCCTCGAATTCCGATATAGCTTCTGTAAGCCATCTGACAACCTTTCTTCCAAAAAAGTAAGGATAAAGACAGAGACAGACCGCACAGGTCCAAAACTGCCGCCAACGCTTCCATTAAGCTAGTCACCAGTTCTCCAGTCCTCAGTGAGACACTTTCGCAGCCCCTGATGCCAGCTTCTGTGGATTTGTAGGCCGCTATCAAGACCCTTTTAGATTCCGGTGTGCCGCGAGACTCTTTTTCGACTAAGGATTCTGCTGATGTCTCTACCTTTGATGGGTCCGGAGCCGCTGAGCAGGCACCGGCTTCCGAGGAAGTATTTCGCACTACCGATACTCGGCACAGACCAATGACTTCTTTCACGTCTTCAGTTCTTTTGAAAACTACCGAGTTTTCTAAGGCCCAGGGTACGAACCACACCCAAAAAACCGACGACCCAAGCTCTCAGGCACCTGCTTCCTTGCCTCAGTCTCAAATGCTTAAAATGGCGGAAAACTTTATAATGTTTCAGGGGAAGCCAGGCTACCCCTTCCAAAAGAAAAAGAGACTTGCCCCCAGTAGTTTTATCTGAACAGGAGTCTGATGACTCTGATGCATCTAAATATGAAGATATGCAACCCCTCTCTGCTTATGAGGATTCTGATGCAGAGGAATCCATCCCTTCAACTTCTCCACCCGAGGATTTCTCCTTTGGGGAAACCCTACATACTTTAAGGGAGCATTTCCAATGGGAATGTCAGGACTATCCTTAGTCAAAAAGGAGACTCAGGGAATTCTTAGATCTTCCACAGCACAGACCTCTGCCCATTCCTCTGGTCCTGGATGTTGTGGATGATGTTTTCATGGAATCCAATCTGACCCCTGAAACTCTCATTCCTGCTCCTAGGAAACCTGACAGGTATTATAGAGTTCCTGACTCTCACAAATTTATTTTCAAAAATCCTACTGCTAAAGGAATCAAAGCAACTTCCGTTAAGAATCCCACCCCCTCAGATAGGGATTCCTGAGCATTAGACAGATGGGGTAAAAAGTATGCACCTCTGCTACTCTTGCTATTAGAGCAATAAATTGTCAGTTCAATATGCTGAAATATCCGCAACATACGATGGAACTCCTCAAACAAAAAATATCTTCTTTCCCTGCTTGTGCTGAAAGTAGAATTACAAGAGTTAATGCATTCTGCAAGTCAAGGAGCTAAGCACACCTTGCAATGTGGTTTTGATGCCCAAGAAGCATCTTGCAGGGCAGCAGTCACTAGTTCTGTCCTTAGAAGGCATGCTTGGCTTAAGGAACAGACCTTGCCAGACCATGTCAAATCCAAATTATTGGACGTACCCTTGCACAAAGACCACTTATTTGGCACCAAGGCAGAAGAGGTCTTAAAAAAGATTGAAGAAAAAGATAAGTCTATGCAGACAGTTAGACTTCCTACACGTCCAGCCACCGAGGTTCAGTAGGCATTGCCCCTCCAAGCACTGGTACTTTCCTGTCCCCTCCAGGTCAGCTCAGCCCAGACTCAAGGGAAGCCGACCATCCCCCCCCCCCCCAGACAACAGCCCCAGGGAATGCAGAGATCTAAGCAATGGAGTTCCTCCTCTTCAGAACCAGGGAGTGCAAAGCCATCCCCTTATGGTAAGAGCTCACAATGACTTTACACTTTCACCCCCTCCCTCTGGCCACCTGCTCTTGCCCCAGGAGGAAAACTCTCCTTCCATGCAGGCAACTGAGCCACCATTACCAACGACTGCTGGGTCCTCAAATTAGTGTCCCAGAGATACAAATTTTATTTCCACACTCTGCCAACCCCAAAAGGGTTCCCAGATCTTCCCCTAAATGAGTGGGCAGAGGCCAAAAAGCAAGTCCTTTCCCTGCTCTCTATGAGGGCAATAGAGCATGTTCCTGCAGAACAGATAGGCCAAGGTTTCTACTCCCGACTCTTCCTGGTACCCAGAAAAGAGGGCACATGGTGCCCCATCCTCAATCTATCCATTCTAAACACCTTTCTGGTGATACCAAAATTCAAAATGCTCACCCTCCAGCAGCTTCTGCCTGTGCTTTCCAAGGATGCTTGGTTAACCACCCTAGACCTAAAAGAGGCCTTACCTACACATCTAATCAGGGAATCATGCAGGAAATACTTACGTTTCAGGGCAGGATCACTGCACTTTCAGTTCTCTGCGCTTCTCTTTGGCTTATCCACTGCTCCCAGAGTTTTCACAAAATGTCTGGCTCCCGCCATTGCTTTTTGCAGACAAATGTTCAAATTTACCCATACTTAGACGACTGCCTGATTCAGGCAGACAGTCAGGAAAAGCTGCTAAAGCACCTGACCTTTGTAAAGGACCACCTTGGGGTATAGTATCAACAAAAAGAAATCCAAGCTAGTTCCCACACAAAAAATGTTATTCCTGGGAGAAAGCCTGGACACAGCATCCCAGATGGCATTCCTTAATCCAGGAAAACAAGCTTATCTGACAGCCTACTTCTCTCAGCCAGGGCCTAGTTATCAGCAAGGAAAATCCTGCAAGCTATAGGGTTCATGGCTTCTTGCATTCTACAAATTCCATATGCCAGACTGCATATGAGGAAACTACAGTGGTACCTAAAAAGCCTTTGGTGTCAGCACTCTCAAGACCTGGAAACTCTTAGTGATACCTTGTCTAAGGAAAGATTTTCTTTGGTGAGCAGCAGCATGCTACCACAACAAGGGACTTCCCCTCTCACAACCCCACACCGCCCAGACCCTCACCAAAGACTCATCAGACTATGGGTGCATACCTAGATGGCAGGTGCATTCAGGGATAATGGAGAATAAATCAAATACATCTGCACATCAACCAAAAAAAGATGTTAGCTGTTCAACACGCCCTGACAGTTTTCGGACCCCTTTTATCCCTGGGGCCTCTACTGATCAAAACAGACAACACCACAGTGATGTGGTATATCAACAAGCAGGGAGGGACTCACTCTGATCCTCTGTGCAGGCTCGCCATGACACTGTGGCACACGGCCTCAGCCATACAACTAGACCTATTAGCACAATTCCTGCCAGTCTCTCTAAACTCTCTGGCAGACACCTTAAGCAGAAACCTGCTAGACCCACACGAGTGGCAGCTAGACGAAAGAACTTTCACCCTTGTAACCCAGAAATGGGGCACCCAGAAGGTAGACCTCTTTGCCCCCCACTTCAGTCATCAGCTCAGCAAATTCTGCACCAGGGAACCTCACAGAAAGGCCTGGAAAGTGGATGCTCTATCCTGCCAGTGGGTAGACCTCTCGGTCTATGCATATCCCCCTCTACCACTCATTTCAAGAGTACTGCTCAAAATATGGAGTAAAAACTGAGGGCAATCCTGATTGCCCCAGACTGGCCACACCAGCACTGGTACCTACTGCTGCGCAGTCCGTCACCCCTGCCATCATGGCACCTACCTCAGATCCCAACACTCCTGACCCACAGGAGTGGAGAATTCATGCATCCCCAATCGCAAACCCTCAATCTGGCAGCCTGGCTTTTACTCCCTGACCTCTCCTCAAGCTGCCAGTCTAAGCAAACATGTTCTAGATGTTATACGTGAGACTAGATGCCCCAGCACTAGAAAATCTTATGCGACAAGTGGAGAAGGTTTTGCACCTGGATCCAGGCTAAGGGAGCTGCAATGGCACAGCCCTCTCTACTTCTCATCCTGGATGACCTGGCAGACCTATTGCACAGGGGTCTATCCTTCTCTTCTATTAAAATTCATGCCTCTGCCATCTCTGCTCGTTTCAACACAGAGCCACCTCTTTTTCACACCCTTTCATCAAACAGTTCGTAAGAGGGGCTAACAACTTGAGGCCACCCAGAAGAGCTCCTATCCCAGCTTGGGACCTAAACTTTGTGTTGGAAAAGCTCACCCTGCCCCCCCCCCCCTTTGAACCTGCAGCTTCAGCTGAGTTAAAATTTCTCTCTTGGAAGACGGCCTTGCTTCTGGCCATCACTTCAGCTAGAAGAGTATTAGAGCTACAAACACTCATGGCTGTAGAGCCCTTCATATTCCATGCTGACAGGGTCTCCCTCAGGACTAACCCGTCCTTTATGCCAAAAGTGGTGTCCACTGTGGCTCTGAACCAATCCATTCATTTGCCCACCTTTTTCCTTAACCCACAAAACAAGGGGGAAAGGATTCTGCATTCTTTAGATGTGCACAGACAGCTCAGATTCTACCTAGACAGCACCAAATCTTTTAGGAAAAACTGATCAATTGCTAGTCAGCTTCGTTGCAGGAGCAGAGGGCAAGGTCATATCCAAGCAAACAGTCTCCACATGGATAGCACACTGCATCCGTTTCTGCTACAAACAGCACGGGAAACCTCCCTCCAAGGGGTCAGGACACATTCCACCAGAGCAGCCTCCACCTCTGCAGCTTTTCTCAGAGGGGTCCCCACCAGGGGCATCCTGGAGGCTGCAACATGGTCATTGCAGGGAATTCTAGCCAGCCCCCAGTCTTCTTGACTGCCTCCACCCTTTTCTTCAGCTTTGGGAATCCACCCAAATGTGAAGACTGCAACAGTGAAACACGAAGAACATAGTACAGTTATGTACACTTACCATAAATGTAGATGTTGGAGTGTATTCACTGTTGCAGTCCTAGTTTCCCTCCCTCCATCCCCCTTGCCCCCCCCCCCTCTCCTTACAAGGAATTTTTGGTGTTTACTTTCTGCTGGTGGTGTTCTTCCACCATTACCTAACTCCCTATTGGGGGCCCCTGACAGGGCAAGAAAAACTGATGTAATGGCATTGGCTGCCTGATTTTATACCACTGACGACCTGACGTCAGTCCTGGAGCGACAGCAACCGACGCAGAAATACTAAGCCTCTAGTATTCGGGCCGACTGAGGGTTACCCTGGCAGGGATAACCCAAATGTGATGACTGTAACAGTGAGTACACTCTTAACGTCTACATTTAAGGTAAGTGTATACAACTGTACTTTAAATTTGATAAAAGAACATTAAATGGTTGCAGAAAGCAAGTTGTTCTCAAAATCTCTCATGAAAGGCTATAGTTCTCGTATCCTGGAGATTCATTACTAATTACAGAGTAGATGTGGTCACTGTTGACTGTGTTACTGTTATTAAAACCTTCTCCATAGAAAACTATACTGATGTTCATTGTGCTATGCTGCTGCAGTCATCACACTTGGGGTTATCCTGTCGTCAGGCGGTCCCGCAGTCGGCCGAATCCCAAAGTCCTGGTCCGGCGTCGGTTGTCGTCGCCTCTTCCCTGACGTCAGTGCGACAGGGGTATAAAAGACAGCCGATGCCATTTTCTTCAGTCTTTCTTGCCGCGCGGTGCCCGAAGCAGAAGCAGTTCGCAAGTGCCGGTCGGCCAGCTCCTGAAATTTTCGAATCGAGTTTCAGCCCGAAGTCCTCTCTAAAGCTAAGTGCCCCATTGGGGAAACTTTTCTTGCCTCAGACCGATGTCAGACAAAGTTAATAATTGTATTTCTTGTGGGAAGCAAATACCTCATAAGGATTTTCATTCTCATTGTATTCCTTGCCTAGGCCCAGACCACGACGTCTCTGGTTGTCGGTTTTGTGCTAGGTTCAACAAACGCACAATTAAGCGTCGGGCAGAATTCGCCCAGCATTATTTTGGCAGAAAATTTAACTATAGCATGCCGTCGGAGCAACCGACATCAGCAATGATTAAAAAACGCAAAGAAAAGGACCGGCAGCCAAGGCCAAGACCAGATACCGAGGCCTCAGCAAGGCCTGGCGCCGGTTCTCCGGTTTTCAGCGAGGCACCTTCGCAGCCCCTGACTACCGCTGATTCAGAAATTCTGATGGCCTCCTAAACCGAAGCAGTTGAGCCTCAGGAACCGGTTCCACCTCACTCCTCGGACGCCAGCCCTGATTGGGGATCTGGAAATTTTGGATAGGCCCTCGGTTTCTGAATGTGTTTTCAAACCGACAACTATCTCTGCCAAGCCTTATGCTAAACTCAAAGCCTCCCAGAAAGTTAGAAAACCGGGGCCACACACACCCCCACAGGCCCCTATGCCTAAAAAAACAGATGCTTAAGATGGCTGAGGATTTAATTACCTTTATCAGGGGATCCCAACCCCCACCTGACAAAAGGCCTAGACTGGAGGAAGATTATCCTTCCTCTGACCAAGCATCCATTTGCTCAGGCATCTCTGATGACCAGGATTACTACTTCCCTCCTTATGAAGACTCAGATGCTGAAGAAGTCCATTCCCTCTGTCTCCCCCCCTGAGGACAACTCTTTTGGGGAAGCTTTACACACCATGAGGGAACACTTCCACTGGGAAGGCCAAGATTACTCTGACTCCAAGAAAAGACTCAGTGAGTTTCTTCTTCTTCCACAGCATAGACCCCTGGCAGTTCCTCCAGTTTTAGACATTTTGGATGATGTTTTCTCTGAATCCAGTTTAAACCCAGATTCCTTACCTCCAGCACCAGCTAAACCAGACAGATACTACCGAGTTCCTGATACTCATAAGTTTCTATACAAAAGCCCTACTGCAGACCCCGAGACCATTTCCCAGGGTCCCAAAGGGGTTAAGGCCTCTACTGCTAAGAATCCACTTCCTTCTGAAAGGGATTCCAGAGCATTAGAAAGATGGGGAAAGAAAATGTATATGTCTGCCACTTTGGCCATGAGGGCCTTAAACTGCCAATTCCACATGCTAAAATACCAACAGTATTTGATTTACACAGTTAAAGCAGAAACTGATCCCTCAGACAGATCAACTTGATTTAAAGAGATGCAGGATTTGCTGCATGCAGCAGAACAGGTGGGAAAGCATACCTTACAGTGTGGTTTTGATTCATTGGAAGCCTCATGTAGAGCAGCTGTCACAGGGTCTGTAATACGTAGGCATGCTTGGCTTAAAGAACAAGCCTTACCAGAACATGTCAAAGCAAAATTATTGGATGCTCCATTGCAGAAAGATGTGTTATTTGGTGTCAAAGCAGAGGAAGTTTTAAAGAAAATGGAAGAAAAGACAAAATCTATGCAAAAAGTTAGATTTTTTTACAGGTACAACCTCCTTGTTTCAGCAGAAACTGGCCATCAAAAAACTGGTCCTTTCCTGCATCAGACAGACCCCAAAGAGGTAGGTACAGGCGCCCAAGGGGCAGAGGCCAGCCACAAGGTTCTTTCAGGCCTAGACAATGGCATACAACAACTCAAAGAGGTGGAGACAAAAGATCTCAACCCTTCAGGAAACAAACACAATGCCTTCCCTCTTCGCCTGCCAAGCAAAATTGCCCTGGCAGTACCTTTGGGAGGAAAACTGGCTCTATTTCCACTAAATTGGCGCATCATAACAAAGGACAAATGGATTCTGGACATTATTACCCGAGGCTACAGATTTCATTTCCACACTTTACCACGGATGAGAGGCATGCCAAACCTGCCTCCAAACCAATGGGCAGAGGCTCAAACACAAATTTCAGCTCTCATGGATATGAAAGTAATTCAAAAGGTACCTACAAAGGAGCAAGGTCAAGGTTTTTACTCAAGACTGTTTCTAGTCCCAAGAAAGGACAAAGCCTGGAGGCCCATCTTAGACCTCTCAATTCTAAACACATACCTGGAGGTACCCAAATTCAAAATGCTCACACTACAGCAGCTCCTTCCCATGTTGGGCAAGGAGTCTTGGCTGGTAACGTTGGACCTCAGAGGCATACCTGCATGTCCCTATCAGACAAGATTGCAGAAGATACCTCAGATTTTTGGCAGGTACAACGCATTATCAATTCTCTGCATTGCCCTTTGGCTTATCTACTGCGCCCAGAGTATTTACGAAATGCCTGGCATCAGTAATTGCATATTGCAGACAATGAGGAATACAAATTTATTCATATCTGGACGACTGCCTGATCCAAGCGGACAGCAAGGACATTCTATTACAGCATCTGGCTTTTGTAATACAGCTGCTCAGTTGCCTAGGGTACACAGTAAACAAAAAGAAATCAAAACTAATACCCTCGCAACAGATAATATTCCTGGGTGCCAGCTTAAATACAACGGCCCAGATGGCTTACCTCACGCCAGACAAACAAAAACAATTGACTCAATACTTCAAAAATATAGCAACTTTTACCCAGCTCACTGCAAGGAAAATCTTGCAGGCATTGGGGTTCCACGGCATCATGCATTCAACTAATCCCATATGCAAAGCTCCATATGAGAAAATTACAATGGTACCTGAAAAGTGTATGGTCTCAACACAGGCACAGCCTCAAAACAAGTTTACCTATCATTCCTTGCCTTCAAAAAGAGTTCCTATGGTGGGCTCAAGCATGTCAAATAAACAAGGGTCTTCCTTTCGTCTTACCTCCAGCAAACCAAACCATGACAACAGATTCTTCAGACTATACCTGGGGAGCACACATGGCAGGACAGTGCATACAGGGCAAATGGTCTGCAAAACAAATGCATCTTCACATCAACCAAAAGGAGATGCTAGCTGTACAAAATGCACTGACAGCCTTCAAGGACCTCTTGCATCCAGGGCAACTTCTAATAAGGACAGACAACACCACAGTTATGTGGTACATAAACAAACTGGGAGGAACACACTCCTACCCTTTATGCAGACAGGCTATGACCTTCTGGAACACATCATTGACCTACCAAGTACAACTACAAGCACAATTCCTGCCAGGAAAGGAAAACATATTGGCAGACGAATTAAGCAGAAATATGGCAGATCCTCACGAGTGGAGACTACACCCACAAGTATTTTCATTGATTACTCAAAGATGGGGATGTCCAGACAGAGATCTATTTGCCTCCCCCAACAATTGCCAATTACAAAAATTCTGCACAAGGACTTATCACTCCCTAGCCTGGAAAGTGGACGCTCTATCATTCAGTTGGACAACACTGACAGTCTATGCCTTCCCTCCACTACCTCTATTGACCAAGGTATTAGTGAAGGTCAGATCAGAGAGACCACAAATGATCCTCATTGCTCCGTACTGGCCATGCCAGCACTGGTACCCATTACTAAGGAACTTTACTCACAGCCCTCCATGGATCTTGCCTCAATTCCCACTACTGTTGACTCCGAAAAGCTCTCAAACCCATCACAGCCAGCTCAGAACTTTAAATTTAGCTGCATGGAGAATTCCTTAAATTATCAGTCAACACTTCTCTCAAAGGACGTCCTGAATGTCATTTTGGAGGCCAGGAGGCCCAGCACCAGGAAGACTTACTCAGACAAATGGAAAAGATTTTGTGCATGGCACCAGGCTAAAGGTCAAAATCCCTGGATACCAAACATTCCTCACGTACTGCAATACCTAACTGAGATGCTACACAAAGGCCTTTCCTTCTCCATTAAGATCCATGCTTCAGCCATTTCAGCTCAGTATAATACGGATCCTCCAATTTTCTCACACCCTTTACTTAGGCAGTTTCTCAGAGGGGCTAAGAATATAAGACCCCCCAGAAAACGACCAACACCAACTTGGGACCTGAACTTCGTTTTAGAAAAGTTAACACTGCCTCCTTTCGAACCAGCCTTCTCAGCAGAACTACAATACTTGTCTTGGAAAACAGCCTTGTTACTGGCTATTACCTCAGCACGCAGGGTCTCAGAACTACAGGCACTTATGGCAGTGGAACCTTTCATCATTTTCCATCAGGACAGAGTCTCTTTACGAACTAACCCTACCTTCATGCCCAAGGTAGTATCCAATGTGGCTTTGAATCAGACCATTCATTTACCCACCTTTTATCCTAACCCACAGAATAAAGAAGAAAGGCTCCTTCACTCTTTGGACATTCACAGACAGCTACGTTACTATTTAGATAAGACAAAGATCTTCAGAAAAACTGACCAACTCTTTGTATCATTTGCTGCAGGTTCACAAGGAAAGGCTATTTCAAAACAGACCATCTCCAAATGGATAGCACATTGTATCCGCTTTTGCTACTCGCACCATGGGAAGGCAGTGCCTGTCAATATTAGATCCCATTCTACCAGGGCTACTGCAACCTCAGCAGCCTTTCTCAGAGGGGTTCCAACCAAAGACATTCTGGATTCAGCTACTTGGAGTTCAGTGCACACCTTTACCAAGCACTACCACCTTCCATTATACTCAACAGCCAGAGCTGGTTTTGCCACTGCAGTTCTGCAGGGCATCCTAGCATCACCTAACCCAGTTTAGTACCAGCCACCCTTACATAGCTTTGGGATTCTACCCAAGTGTGATGACTGCAGCAGTATAGCACGATGAACATAGTACAGTTTTGTACCTACCATAAATGTAGATGTTCTAGTGGTTATACTGCTGCAGTCCAGGTTACCCTCCCTCCATCCCCTCTACATACCAGGGTGTTGGTTACAACTCCATGTACATCAATCAATTGGATGCATGTCTATATGGTGTATTTACTAACAGCTATTACTATTGTTTATCTACTAAGGTATTGTTGCATAGCTATTGTATTGCCTTCCTAGTTGGGGGCACCTGACATCTGGGGCAAGAAAAACTGAAGAAAATGGCGTCGGCTGTCTCTTTTATACCCCTGTCGCACTGACATCAGGGAAGAGGCGACGACAACCGACGCCGGACCAGGACTTTGGGATTCGGCCGACTGCGGGACCGCCTGATGACAGGATAACCCCAAGTATGATGACTGCAGCAGTATAACCACTCGAACATCTACATTTATGGGAGGTACAAAACTGTACTTCCATTCTCCTCAAAGCCTGGGCCTAAACCCTACTCATCAGAGGAACCTTAAGAGTCTGTGTTTTTCTTTGGAGGTAGAAGGTTCTGCTCCAGTATTTTCTTTACCTTGAAGGGGGTGAAAGATGTCTGTTCCATATTGGACCTTAGCAGCTTTTTATTGCCTTGTGTAGTACATCGAAATCTGGATGGGGTTTCTTCAGGTGTTGTGCCCGTGTTTTAGTGTACCACATGGTATCACAATACATGATTAATGGCCATTGCACATCACCTTTGGGTGATCTGCAGAGATAATCACTTCATTCTGCTGTGTACAGACCTCATGTTCCTGTATAGGGAGTTACTGCTTGGGCTGTCTTACATGTTCAGGATATTTATCATAGGCAGTTATAGTGATGACAACTTTGAAATTTCTTGTTTCCCTATCTGGGTGACTGGTTTCTGACAATGTTCTTGAAACACTTTCTTGTAGTGACCTTGACATAGACATTCTCTTGTTTGCATGCCTTTGAGTTTTCCATTAATTGAGAAAAGTTATCTTCTCTTCTCTCTTTTAGAGGGGTGCTTTCATTATGATATAGTTGGACATACTCCAACATTGCTCATTCCTGGTCATTGTGAAGGCCCAGGAAGTCATAGCTGTAGCATTATAGGCAAGGATACAGTAAGAGGTTCCAAGCTCATACTGTTTCTCCTCTTGGTCCTTAGGATGGCCAAAATCTTCACATAATTCTGTCTGTGTACATGAGGAGGATAATGGTGCTGCAGAGGACCATAGATACAAGTAGCTACAAAGCCATCAAATTGTCATAAACCTTGTCTTTCTGTCATAACTTTGTTACTAGGCTGTATGGGGGGTATTCTTACCATTCTAATGTGGACCTTCCTTTTTTGTAGGAGAATCTGAAAAGAAGCTTTGCAAGTAAGTTGAAGAACTCCCCTGGGCTTCTGCTTTGTTCATAGAAAATGGATCCCACTCTCATATAAAAGAACATAAGATAAATTATGTACTGAGGGTAGTGATGTTCTTCGTGTTTCACTGTTGCAGTTATCACACTTGGGTTATATCTGCCTGCAGGTAGCCCTCAGTCTGCCCTTATACCAGAGACTTCGTATTTCTGCGTCAGTTGCTGTCGCTCCAGGACTGATGTCAGGTCATCAGGGGTATAAAAACAGGCAGCCGACACCATTACTT
The DNA here is from genome assembly GCF_019279795.1 of Protopterus annectens. Lineage (NCBI taxonomy): Eukaryota > Metazoa > Chordata > Ceratodontiformes > Protopteridae > Protopterus > Protopterus annectens. The sequence continues at coordinate 1,097,289,210 of NC_056731.1, read as the reverse complement.
CAGTCTTTCGTGCTGAAGAGCCCGAAGCAGAAGCAGTTTGCACGAGTGCCAGTCGGCAACTACCTAAGTTTTCATTTACAAATTCAATCATCCTGAAGTTTTCTAAAGCTAAGTACCCCGTTGGGGATCCTTTTTTCTTGCTCTAACTGATGTCAGAAAAAGTTAACAATTGTCTTGCCTGTGGAAAGATAATACCACGCCAAGATTTTCATCCGTACTGCGTGACCTGTTTAGGCCCAGACCACGACGTACCTCCTTGTCAGTTTTGTGCCTTGTTCAATGCCCGAACCATTCGTCTTTGGGCACTTTTTGTCACTAAATACTTTTGTTCTTGATCTCCGTATTCCGAAATGGCTTCGGTAAGCCATCCGACTACCGATATTCCAAAACAAAATGTAAGAATAAAGACAGAGACAAACCACACAGGTCCAAAGCTGCTGACGATGCTTCTCTTAAGCTAGTCACCATTTCGCCGGTACTCAGTGAGGTGCTTTTGCAGCCCTTGATGCCTGCCTCAGTGGATTCGCAGGCCTCTACCGAGACCTGTTCGGAGTCCGGTATGCCACGAGACTCTTTTTCGACTATGGGACCTGCAGATTTCTCTACCTTGGATGGGTCCGGAGCTGCTGAGCAGGCACCAACTTCTGAGGAAGTTCTTCGCACTACTGATGTTCGACACAAACCGACGACTTCAGTTCTGTCTAAAACTACCGAGTTTCTAAGGCCAAAAGTAAACGCTATGCCTAGAAAACTGACACCCATAGCGCATACACTTGCTCTTTTGTCACAACATCAAATGCTTAGAATGGCCGAAGACCTTATTATGCTGATTAGGGGAAGTCAGCCTTCCCCTGCTAAGAGAAAAAGAGCTCAGTCCCCAGCAGCTTCAGCAGACAGAGTCCGACTCAGAGGGTTCTGATTATGAAGACATGCCCTTATCTGCTTATGAGGATTCATATGCAGAGGAATCCATTCCCTCTGCCTCTCCTCCAGAGGATTTTTCTTTTGGTGAAACCTTACATACTTTAAAAGAGCATTTCCATTGGGAATGCCAAGACTATCCTCAGTCCAAAAAGAGACTCAGAGAATTTCTAGACTTGCCACAACATAGGCCTTTAGCAATACCCCTAGTCCTGGAAGTTGTTGATGATGTCTTTATGGAATCCAGTCTTGCTCTTGATACTTTACCCCCTGCTACTAGGAAACTAGACATGTACTACAGAGTACCTGACTCTCACAAATTCTTTTTAAAAAGTCCTACTGCTGACGCGGAGGTCATTTCCTAGGGGCCTAAAGGTATCAAAGCAACTACAGCTAAGAATCCCACCCCTTCGGACAGGGATTCCAGAGCTTTGGACAGATGGGGTAAGAAAAGTATATACCTCTGCAACTCTCGCCAGTAGGGCTTTGAATCGTCAGTTTCACATGCTGAAGTACCAACAACATATTATGGAATTTATTAAGCAAAAAATAGCTATCTTTACCGACTGTGCAGAAAATAAAAAATTGCAAGAGCTTATGCATTCTGCAAGCCAAGTCAGCAAGCATACATTGCAGTGTGGCTTTGAAGCCCTAGAAGCATCTTGCAGGGCAGCAGTCACTGGTTCTGTACTGAGAAGGCATGCTTGGCTTAGGAGCAGACCTTGCCAGACCATGTCAAATCAAAGTTATTAGATGCTCCTTTGAACATGGACAATCTGTTTGGCACCAAAGCAGAAGAGGTTCTTAAAAAGATGGAAGAAAAAGATAAATCTATGCAGACAGTCAGAGTTCTTGCAAGTACCACCTCCTAGATTCAGTAGACATTGCCCTTCGAAACATTGGTCTTTTCCAGCCCCCTCAAGGCCATCTCAAACTAGACCCAAGGGAAACAGACCCCCCCAGACTACAGTCTCAGGGTATGCAGAAATCTAAACAATGGAGGGCCTCCACCTCTAAAGCAGGGAGTGCTAAGCCACTCCCTTACGGAAAGAATTCCCATTGACTTCTCAACTCCCCTCCCCACATCTGCTCAACTGCTTTTGCCCCTAGGAGGAAAACTTGCCCTTCATGCAAAAAACTAGATTTCCATCACCAAAGACAGATGGGTCCTCAGCATTGTATCCCAGGAGTACAAATTTTACTTCTACTCATTGCCAATTCCAAAAGGGTTCCCAGATCTTCCTCCAAACCAAGTAGGCAGAGGCACAAAGCCAAGTTCAATCCCTGCTCTCTCTAAGGGCAGTTCAACCTGTTCTTGCAGAACATATGGTCAAGGATTGTATTCCAGACTTTTCCTGATTCCCAGAAAAGAGGGCACTTGGTGCCCAATCCTAGATCTTTCAATTCTCAACACCCTCCTGGTGGTACCAAAATTCAAAATGCTCACCCTGCAGAAGCTTCTACATATGCTAGCCAAAGATGCCTGGTTAGTCACCCTAGACTTAAAAGAAGCCTATCTGCACATCCCCTATAAGGAAGTCATGCAGGAAATATCTATGCTTCAGGGCAGGATCTATGCATTATCAGTTCTCTGCACTTCCCTTTGGCTTAACCACTGCTCCCAGAGTATTCACAAAATGCCTGGCTCCAGCCGTTGCTTACTGCAGAAAGAGAAATATTCAAATTTACCCATACTTGGACTTGGACGACTGCCTGATTCAGGCGGACAGTCAGGAAATGCTGTTGCAGCACCTGACATTTGTAAAAAACCTTCTAAGCTACCTGAGGTACATTATATTTTTGGGAGCAAGCTTGGACACAGAATTCCAGGTGGCATTCCTCACTCTAGAAAAACAAGCTTGTCTGATAGACTGTTTTACTCAAATGGCCACCAGAACCCAGCTATCCACAAGGAAAATCCTGCAGGCCCTAGGGTTCACGGCCTCATGCATCCTACTAATTCCATATGCCAGACTGCATATGAGGAAACTTCACTGGTACTTAAAAAGTCTTTGGTGCAAACACTCTCAAGACCTGGAAACCGTCTTTCCTATCATACCCTGTCTAAGGACAGAGTTTCTTTGGTGGGCAGCCGCATACAACCACAACAAGGGACTGCCCTTTACTCAGCCCCACGCCGCCCAGACCCTAACCACAGACACATCAGACTGGCTGGGGAGCACACATATGGACGGCAAGTGCATTCAGGGCCACTGGAGCCCAAGTCAAATTCATCTGCACATCGACTAAAAAGAGATGCTAACTGTACAGCACGCTCTGATAGCTGTCAGATACCTACTCTCACCAGGACACCTGCTAATAAATACAGACAACACCACAGTTATGTGGTACATCAACAAGCAGGGGATAACCCACTCTTACCCACTCTGCAGGCTAGCCATGACCTGTGGAACATGGCCTTGGACATGCAGGTCCATCTCCAAGCTCAGTTCCTGGCAGGCAAACAAAACTCATTGGCAGATGACTTAAGCAGAAATCTCCTAGACCCACATGAGTGGCGATTAGAGCCCAGCACCTTCAACCTTCTGATTCAGAAATGGGGGACCCCAGAGGTGGATCTATTTGCCTCCCCCTGCAATCACCAGCTCAGCAGATTCTGCACCAAGACACCTCACAGCAGGGCCTGGAAAGTGGATGCCCTATCCTTCCAGTGGGTAAATCTCTCAATCTATGCCTTTCCCCCTCTGCCCTTTCTCTCAAGAATATTGCTCAAGATAAGACAGGACAGACCAAGGACAATTGTGATTGCCCCGGACAGTCCACACCAGGACTGGTACCTACTCCTGCGTAGCCAGTCGCCGGTGCCACCCTGGCACCTACACCAGAACCCAACCCTACTCTCTCAGCGGGCGGGGGGGGGGGGCAGATCTTCCATCCGCAACTGCAAACCCTAAATCCTGCAGCCTGGCTTATTCCTTGAATTCTTCCCCAGTAACCAGCCTAAGCAAGCAGGTGCTGGACTTCATTCTTGAAGCCAGAAGACCCAGTACAAGGAAATCCTATGCTGATAAGTGGAAAAGGTACTGCTACTGGATTCAGTCTAAAGGAGAGGACACAACTCTGCCCTCCCTGCCTCTAATTCTGGATTACTTAGCAGATCTACTCCACAGGGGCATATCCTTCTCCTCCATTAAGATCCATGCCTCTTGTCATTTCGACTCATTACAACACTGAGCCACCTCTCTTCTCTCACCCTCTTGTCAAACAGTTCCTGAGAGGGGCAAACAACTTAAGGCCACCAAGGAGAGCACCCACCTTTGCTTGGGACCTTAACGTGGTACTGGAGAAGCTCACGCATCCACACTTTTTGCCTGCAGCATCAGCAGAGTTAAAATTCCTCTCTTGGAAAACAGCCTTGCTTCTGGCCATCACTTTAGCTAGATGGGTGTCTGAGCTACAAGCACTTGTGGCTGTGGAAACTTTCATTATTTTCCATGCTGACAGGGTACCTCTCATGACTAACCCTTCCTTTATGCCTAAAGTGGTGTCCAGTGTGGCTCTCAACCAATCTATCCATTTGCCAACTTTCTTCCCCAATCCTCAAAATAAAGGGGAAAGGATCCTGCACTCCTTGGACATGCACAAACAGCTCAGATTTAACCTTGATAGGACTAAGCCCTTTAGGAAATCTGAACAGTTACTAGTCAGCTTTGCACCAGGGGCAGAGGGCAAGGCCATTTCAAAACAATTTTCAAATAACACACTGTATCCATTTCTGCTACAAGCACCATGGGAAACCACCCCCTCGGGGGGTCAGAACATATTCCTCTAGTGCATCTTCTACCTCTGCTGCATTCCTCAGGGGAGTCCCTACCAGGGACATCCTGGAAGCTGCCACCTGGAGTTCTGTACACACCTTCACCAAGCATTACCACCTGCCAATCTTTTCCAAATCCAGGGCGGGTTTTGCAACAGCAGTCCTGCAAGGTATACTAGTCAGCCCCAACTCTTCTTGACTGCCTCCACCCTTCTTCAGCTTTGGAAATCTACCCAAGTGTGATGACTGCAACATTGAAACACGAAGAACATAGTACAGATGTTTTTCGTGTTTCACTGTTGCAGTCATCACACTTGGTGTTATCTGCCTGTAGGTAGCCCTCAGTCGGCCCGAATACCAGAGTCTTGGGATTTCTGCGTCGGATGCTGTTGCCGCTTCCATGACGTCAGGTCATCAGGGGTATGAAACATGCAGCCGACGCCGTTACATCAGTCTTTCCTGCCGAGAAGGAGCCCAAAGCAGAAGCAGTTCGCAAGTGCTGGTCGGCCGCTACCTGAAAGTTTCGTTTTTCGAGTTACAGACCTGAAGTCTTCTAAAGCGAAGTATCCCGGTGGGGATTCTTTTTTCTTGCTCTAACCGATGTTAGAAAAAATTAACAATTGTCTTGCCTGTGGAAAGCAAATACCTCACAGAGATTTTCATTCTTACTGCGTCACCTGTCCCTAGCTGTCGATTTTGTGCCTTGTTTAATGCCCGAATCATTCGTCGTCGGGCTATTTTTGTGGCTAAATTCTTTTGCACTTGTTCTTGGTATTCCGAAATGACTTTGGTTAGCCATCCGACTACCGATCTTCTGAAAAAGCGCAAAGACAAAGACAGACCTTATATGTCAAAAACTGCAGATGACGCTTCTGTTAAGCTTGTCGCCAGTCCACTGTTACTCAGTGAGGTGCCTTTGCAGCCCCTGATGCCCACCAACAGATTCGCAGGCCTCTGCTGAGACCCATTTGGAGTCCGGTATGCCACGAGATGCTTCTTTGACTGTGGAACCTGCGGATGTCTCTACCTTGGATGGGTCCGGAGCCACTGTACAGGCACCGGCTTCTGAGGGTGTATTCCGACATCCCGATATTCATATTAAACCGACAACTTCATTTCCTACTAAAACTACCAAGTTTTTCAGGCCCAGAGTTTGCACTAGGCCTAGAAAACTAACGTCCAAAGCGCATGCTCATCCTCCCATGCCACAAAAACACATGCTTAGAATGGCTGAAGACCTTATTACTCTTATTAGGGGAAGCCAGCCTTCCCCCTCAAAAAGACCAAGAACTTATTTTCTTTCCGATTCTACAGATCACGAGTCTGTTGACTCTGATCCTTCTGATTACCAGGACACATACCCTTATCAACCTATGAGGATTCAAATGCAGAGGAATCCATTCCCTCTGCCTCCCCTCCAGTGGATTTCTCTTTTGGTGAAACCTTGCATCCCTTAAGAGAGCATTTCCGCTGGGAATGCCAGGACTATCCTAAGTCCAAAAAGAGACTCAGAGAATTTTTAGATTTGCCTCAGCACAGGCCTCTAGCTATACCTCCTGTCCTGGATATTGTAGATAACATCTTTTTGGAGTCCAGTCCTACTTCCTGACACCTTACCACCAGCTCCTAGAAAACCTGACATTTACTACAGAGTACCGGTTTGTCATAATTTTATCTTTAAGAATCCTACTGCTGATCCAGAGACAATTTCCCAGGGACCTAAAGGCATTAAGGCTACTTCAGCCAAAAACCCTACCCCTTCAGACAAGGATTCTAGAGCTTTAGACAGATTGCCAGTTTTACATGTTGAAGTACCAGCAACATATTATGGAACTAATTAAACAAAAAATTGTGTTTCCAGATTGTGCAGAAAATAAAGATTTACAAGAGTTAATGCATTCTGCAAACCTAGTTAGTAAACATACTTTGCAATGTGGGTTTGATGCCTTAGAAGCATCTTGCTGGGCTGCTGTCATCGGGTCTGTACTGAGAAGGCATGCTTGGCTAAAAGAACAAAAGTCTTGCCTGACCATGTCAAAGCAAAATTACTAGATGCTTCATTAAATCAGGAGTGTTTGTCTGGCACAAAAGCAGAAGTTGTTCTTTAAAAGATGGAAGAAAAAGCTAAATTTATGCAAACAGTCAGCGATTTCTTACAGGTGCAGCCACCTAGATTATTCAGTAGGCATTGGCCTTCAAAAAAACTGGTCCTTTCCAGTCCCTCTCAGGCCTTCTCAGCCCAAACCCAGGGGAAACAGACCACCAAGACTACAGTCTCAGAGTATGCAGAGATCTAAACAATGGAGTGTTTCCACCTCAAAACCATTGAGTAGTAAGCCACCCCATTATGGAAAAAGTTCACAATGACTTTCCAATTATGCTTCCCAGCCATGCCCAAGTACTTGCGCCCCTAGGAGGAAAAGTCGCCCTTCATGCAAAAAACTGGATGTCCTTTACTCAGGACCGATGGGTTCTAAACATTTTATCCCAGGGATACAGATTCTACTTCCACTCACTGCCAACACCAAGCAGGTTGCCAGACCTTCCTCCAAACCAGTGGGCAGAGGCTCAAAAGCAAGTGTTTTCCCTTTTCCATATCAGGGCTGTTCAACCTGTTCCAGTAGAACAAAGGGGACATGGTTTCTACTACAGGCTGATCCTGGTGCCCAGAAAAGAGAGCTCTTGGCGCCCTATCCTGGATCTGTCAATTCTCAACACCTTTCTGGTGGTCCCAAAATTCAAAATGATTACACTGCAGCAGCGTCTTCCTATGCTAGCCAAGGATGCCTGGTTACTTACCTTAGACTTAAAAGAAGCTTATCTGCATATCCCCATAAGGGAGTCTTGCAGGAAATGTCTACGTTTCCGAGCAGGCTCTATGCACCATCAGTTCTCTGCACTTCCCTTTGGCTTATCTACTGCGCCCAGAGTATTCACAAAATGCCTGGTTCCAGCCATTGCATACTGCAGGCAGAGAAATATTCAAGTCTACCCATACTTGGATGATTCCCTGATTCAGGCAGACAGTCAGAAATTGCTACTTTAGCACTTGGCATTTGTAAAGACTTCTAACTTCACTGGGATACACCATCAACGAAAAGAAATCACAACTGGTGCCCAGCCAACAAATTGTATTCCTGGGAGCAAGCTTGAACACAACTTTCCAGATGGCATTCCTCACTCCAGAATAGCAGGTCCATCTGACAAACTATTTCAAACTAATGGCCAACAAAACCCAGCCATCTGCAAGGAAAATACTGCAAGCCCTAGGGTTCATGGCTTCATGCATTCTGCTAATTCCACATGCAAGACTGCATATGAGGAAACTTCAGTGGTACTTAAAAAGTCTCTGGTGTCAACATTCTCAGGACCTGGAAACAGTGATTCCTATCATACCTTGTCTAAGGACAGAGTTCCTTTGGTGGGCAGAAGCATGCAACCACAACAAGGGACTTCCTTTCACTCAACCCCTTGCCGCCCAAACCCTGACAACAAACGCATCAGACTATGCATGGAGGGGGGGGGGGGGCTCACATGGCAGGCAAATGCATTCAAGACAAATGGAGCCCAGAACAAATTCCCCTGCATATCAGTCAAAAAGAGGTGCTAGCTGTACAGAATGCTCTGACAGTCTTCAAATATCCTTCCAAGACCGCTCCTGATAAAGACGGACAACACCACAGTTATGTGGTACATAAACAAACAAGGCGGGACTCATTCTTATCCACTCTGCAGGTTAGCCATGGGCTCTGTAGAACACAACCATGAGCATTCAAGTGCACCTACAAGCTCAGTTCCTGCCAGGCAAGCAAAATTTACTGGCAGACGACTTAAGCAGAAATCTGTTGGACCCTCACAAATGGAAACTGGAACCCAGCTCATTCAAACTTCTAACCCAGAGTTGGGGAACTCTGGAGGTGGACCTTTTTGCCTCCCTCAAAACCACCAATTGAACAGATTTTGCACCTGGAACCCTCACAGCAGAGCCTGGAAGGTGGACGGCCCTATCCTTTACATGGGAAAACCTCTCAGTTTATGCCTTTCCTCCTCTGCCCCTCCTCTCAAAAGTCCTACTCAAGATCAAACAGGACAGACCAATGGCAATCTTTATTGAACCAGACTGGCCACGCCAGCACTTGTACCCACTCCTAAGCAGTCTAACAGCAGTGCCACCCTGGCACCTACATCAGACACCTTCCCTGCTGTCTCAGCAGGAGGGACAGATTTTGCATCCACTGCTGCAAACCCTAAACCTTGCAACCTGGCTTATCCCATGAATACATCACCAGCATCCCTCAGCAAACAGGTGCTGGACGTCATCCTTGAGGCCAGAAGGCCTAGTACTAGGAAATCCTATGCTGAAAAGTGGAAAATATATTGTTCTTGGAGTCCGTCTCCAGGAAAGGACACAGCTGTGCCCAACTTACCTCAAATCCTTGATTACCTAGCAGAGCTGCTCCACAGAGGCCTATCCTTCTCATCCAGTAAGATTCATGCCTCTGACATCTCAGCTCATTATAATACTGAGCCTCCTCTCTTTTCTCACCCTCTCATCAAACAGTTCCTGAGAGAAGCTAACAATTTAATGCCCCCTAGGAGAGCTCCCATCCTGGCCTGGGACCTTAACATTTTACTGGAAAAGCTCACACTTCCCCCCCCTTTTGAACCTGCTGCTTCAGCAGAGTTAAAATTCCTCTCTTGGAAAACAGCCTTACTTCTAACTATTATTTCAGCAAGAAGAGTGTCGGAGTTAAAGGAACTAATGGTGGTGAAGCCCTTCATTATTTTCCATGATTACAGGGTTTCCCTCAATACTAACCCTTCCTTTATGCCCAAGGTGGTATCCAGTGTGACTTTAAACCAATCCATCCATTTGCCAACCTTTTTCCCTAATCCTCAGAATAGAGGGGAACTGATCCTGCACTCCTTGGACGTGCACAAGACAGCTCAGGTTCTACCTTGACATCAGAAAATCTGGCCAGCTGCTAGTCAGTTTTGCTACAGGGTAAGAGGGCAAGGCCATTTCGAAGCAAACCATTTCCAAATGGATAGCACACTGCATCCATTTCTGCTAAAAGCACCATGGAAAATCTACCCCTCTGGGGATCAGAACTCATTCCACTCGAACTGCTTCAACCTCTACAGCATTTCTCAGGGGGGTCCCCACCAGGGACATCTTGGAAGCTGCAACCTGGACTTCTGTACACACCTTCACCTTCACCAAGCATTACCACTTACCTATTTTTTCTAAATCAGAGTTGGATTTGCTACAGCAGTCAAAGTAGGCCTGCTAGTCAGCCCCAACACTTCTTGACTGCCTCCACCCTTCCTCAGCTTTGGGAATCAACCCAAGTGTGATGACTGCAACAGTGAAACACGAGGAACATAGTACAGTTGTGTACACTTACCATAAATGTAGATGTTCAAGTGTATTCACTGTTGCAGTCCTTGTTTCCCTCCCACCAGCCCCCTGGCTTTTTCTATCATTTTTTCCTATCCTCTTTATGGCCATCTTTTATGGCAGGGGTATTTACTTTTTGCTGGAGGTGTTTCCACACCATGTAATAACTTCCTATTTTGGGGGCTCCTGACATCTAGGACAAGAAAAACTGATATAATGGTGTTGACTGCATGTTTTATACCCCTGACGACCTGACATCATGGAAGAGGTGATAGCATCCTCCGCAGAAATCCCAAGACTCTGGTATTCGGGCCGACTGAGGGCTACCTGCAGGCAGTGTGATGACTGTAGCAGGGAATATACTCTAGCATCTCCATTTATGGTAAGTGTACACAACTGTACTCTATGTACACTTACCATAAATGTAGATGTTCGAGTGTATTCACTGTTGCAATCTTGGTTTCCCTCCCTCCAGACCCCTTGAATCTCTCTCTCCTTTCTGTGAATAATACTCTCCCCTTTCAGGGGTATTGGTATTTAGTTTTTACTGGTGGTGTTTTCCCCACCATAACTTAGCTCCCTATTTGGGGTCTCCTGACATTTGTGTCAAGAAAAATTGATGTAATGGTGTAGGCTGCCTGTTTTTATACTCCTGACGACCTGACGCCAGTCCAGGAGCAACAGCAACCAACGCAGAAATGCTAAGTCTCTGGTATTCGGGCCGACTGAGGGCTACCTACATGCAGATAATGCAAGTGTGATGACTGCAACAGTGAATACACTCAAACATTTACATTTATGGTAAGTGTACACAACTGTACTTTCCTCTCCTTAAAATCACTGGAAAGGGAGTTCAGACCTGAGCCTAGATGCAGCACAGGCTTCTGAATGTTTTTTTTTTTTTGGGGGGGGGCTTGCTGTAGTGACATCTCTGTCTGTAATGAGTACACTGGAAGGGAGCCCACAGTGTTTGAACAGATGGCCCTGTGCTCTGGCAGAGATCAATTTTCTAATGGCAGCCTTCCTCTGAGGTAAGGACAGAGAAGCATCTGTCATGCTGAAGACCATAGTGGAGAGATGAGACTCACTCCCTAAACACACATTCACACGTGTTCGCAAATATTTTCATCTCAGTCTAGATGCAAGACATTGCAAATTTAGTGTTTAAAGCAATGAATGTAGTAATGACATAAGTTGTGTTCCACAGAGTCCTGAACATTACAGAACCATGAACAAAGAGCAGCATGTGCTTTTAACCCCATGCAGATAGGTGGTGTGGGTTTGTCAGTAAGTCATATGTTTGGAAGTTATTGTGACAGCTGTTCACAACCTTGGAAATTATCACATTTGTAGATTTTTCTAAGCTGCATTTCCAATGTTGTTCTGGTGCTAGGGTTGAAGGAATCCTGACTAGTTATGATCTTATGAGGAAGGCACACTATAGAGTCTGACTTTTTATTGACACGGAAAATAAGAGGTCCCCTGTCCTGCTTAGTTCAATAGGACATGGCAGAGTTAATGGTGGTTGTTTTATGTCGGAGAAGTACTCCTTTCCATGCTTCCTTCTGGTTACTTGCTTGTTTCCAGATTTGGGGAGTGGGGGCTGCGACAACCAGATTTTTTTGTCTTGTCACCTGGTGGGCAAAGTAGAAAATTGCAATTTTAAGTTCTCAAATCACTAGCAGTCCAACAGATGGTCCCGTTGCAAGCCAAGTAACTCCCTTTTGGTTGAGATAACTATTTCCACTCTTTAGATCCTCTTACCCTTCCAGTTCTGCTAGTGGCTTTCTTCTGCTTGATTAAATTCAGAATGGATAAGGTTTCAGCTACGAGTTCAGTTCCTTGATGCTGAACTCCTTGATCGCTGTTCACCATAGGAAATCACTTTGTGTGTTTTGTATTTCCTCATTGGTGGTGACTCAGTTAGTGAGGGCTTTTCTCTTTTCTGCATGGTGGTGCAGTTGTGATTTAACACACAAAAGTTAGGGGTATGCAATGTGCAAAAAATACTTCTGTTGTGCTTTTTGTCACGTTGAAGTTTTGACCAGTATGTGTGTCTTCCATTTAATGTTTCAGGGAATTTAACCCTCCATGAAACATGAAGAACCCCCTTATTCCATCAGCTATGGATGCTAGTGAATTCACTATTAAACCTTCTGATTTGCTTCACCTCAGAACTAATGACTTACTTTAGGTCCTTTATTCTTGCCTAATTTTCCATTGGGAGTTTGGGCTGATAGTCACCAGTTAAACATTCCAGTTAACAGAAACATTCTGCTAACTGGAGTAGATTCTTGAGTGTAAAGTATCCTATGTTACTTAATTCAATTTCCAGTGACCCTGACCTGTCTCAGAACCCTTGTGTGACTGATAGAGTGCATGCTTTTGAGCGTGTTTTCACTTCACTGTCCTGTGAAGTGCAGACCCGAGATGCAGCACAGGCTTCTGAATGTTTTTTTTTTTTTGGGGGGGGGCTTGCTGTAGTGACATCTCTGTCTGTAATGAGTACACTGGAAGGGAGCCCACAGTGTTTGAACAGATGGCCCTGTGCTCTGGCAGAGATCAATTTTCTAATGGCAGCCTTCCTCTGAGGTAAGGACAGAGAAGCATCTGTCATGCTGAAGACCATAGTGGAGAGATGAGACTCACTCCCTAAACACACATTCACACGTGTTCGCAAATATTTTCATCTCAGTCTAGATGCAAGACATTGCAAATTTAGTGTTTAAAGCAATGAATGTAGTAATGACACAAGTTGTGTTCCACAGAGTCCTGAACATTACAGAACCATTTTATTCACCCTCCATTGTTGGGACTGTACTGCCACACCCTCAAGCTTTAAAGTTGCATAGATTTGGAGACCAGGGGGAATTGAGTGGTGAAGAATGAAACTTCTCTCTTGCTACGTCATTTCAGTACAAAGCATAGTGTCTGTGCCAAAACAAACTCCAGTGTGCTAATACATCAGCAACATGTATTAAATTTAAAATATGTTAATACTTAGAATGCATGATTAATGGTAGGGCTTCCATCTGCAAATTAATATTTTCAAAACTGACGGACTTACAGCCTCTAACTTAATAGTTAAAACTTCAGATTACATGTACCGTGATATAAGTTGAGATTCTGGTTAGGGAAGTAGACAGCTGGGCATTAGTAGAGAGCATGCATGCATTGGTGAGGAAGGATACTCCTGCATTAGGAGCTGATTTGTGGGTAGCGCATAATGGAGAATGATTGTCATAGACGAGGATTGTTGGTTCTCGGTAGCACTTGCAGTTATTTAGTTCATACAGTGTCTGTGTGTGTGTGTGTGTGTGTGTGTGTATACATATATGTAATTGCCATAATTTTCTACTGTGAGTTAACTGAAGCCATTGAAAATAGACTGTTTCAAGAGATTAGAAGGCAATTGCAATTATTTAGCTGGGAAGGTAGCACTGATCAGGTGTAGGGAGGAAATATGACAGCAGCGTCCTTTTTTGGGTTGAATATTATAAAACTGGGTGATGGGATTTGGAATAAGTAGTGCCCGTCACGTGATCTCATTCACACTTAAAGTTCATTTTTATACTTTAACAGCTATAGCTCCTCATGGCATCTTGCCATTTTTTGGGGCTGGATTCCTTAACTGAGTGACTTACAGGTTAATAGTGAGCCAAATGGCAAAGTATAGGAAACAAAATGAAACTAAGATTGTTAATATAGGGGCCACTAGATATTAGTTATTGCTTGCTGCATTTTGTTCATGTTTTAATATTTACAGACATATTTTCATAACTGAGTGAGCTGCATGTGATTGAGGAGCATAGTTTGAAATGCCATGGTGAGAGAAAACAATGTCACTGCTCTGATATAGTGCAATGAGCTGGAGATATTTCTAGCTGTTTGTTAGTTATGACATGCAGTATTTCCATCTGCAAATTAATATTTTCAAAACCAAGTGACTTATGGTGTCTAACTTAATAGTTAACACTTCAGATGATGATGGAGAAAATTTCAGTGATGATTGCACTACGTGTTTAGCTTGATGGATAATGTGGTATTTATACTGCTACTTCTGTTTTCATATTTTTGTAACTGTTTCAATCAACAGGCACGCAGGAATTTCTTGTCTTCATGCAAAAGTTCAAATTTCCTTAACAAACATGTTAAGTTTGCTACATATGACAAGTTTGTGAATTTATAAGAAAATATTATGGATTTTTTATATTATAATATATTGTAATATTGATGAAACAACTGTGAATGCACTGATGACTTCTACCATTGTAAAGAAAAAAATTGAACACTGTGCTGTTTGCATCTTTTTAGTAACCTTTACTGTTATCAAGATAGGGGAAAATTGGTTTGATTTTGCATCATTTATCTTGAGTGTTCTGCAAACGTTCAGTAACCTAAGAATACATGCAGGCTGCTTGGAGGTTTGACATTCCACAGCTACTAGGTATTCATGAGCTCACAGACCATTACTGACAGGATTGCAAACTGTTAATACTTGGCAATGAAGCTTGAATACACACACACGCACACACACACACACTGCTCTTTATGCTTAATGGCATATATTCAGCCTCTTAACGGTGAGCTAGCTATGCCAGTCTGTGCAAAGTGCTGTCTTAATTCTGGACATGTGGTCCATAAAATGCAAACTAAAATGTTGATCTAACATTATGAAGAGTTACCAGAGAAATTGTGCTTTTGTTTCCTAGAAGAGTATTTGTATGGTAGATAATTTTAAGTACTTTATGCAGTCAATCCATAAAACAGCAGCACGCAGTTAACTTGTAAGCACCCAAAAACAAAGAACACAATGTCAGCACTGAGAAATAAAAGTTCAGCTTTAATCCACAGATAGAAATGATACTCCAAGCCAAAAGTAAGCACTTTCGTCTCCTACAGTGGAGACTTCTTCAGACTAATGGCTGTAACCATGAAAGCACACAGTTTAAATAATAAAATAGTAGTCAGTTAAATAATTGACAATTAAAAGCTTCAATAGCTATTTAAAACAACAGTCAACATTAAAATGCTGACCCATACTTGTATACAGCTTCCCTGATGTTTCAATCCCTTCCTTTTTAAATACATTTTAAATTCTTCTCTGTTATTGAGTCCTGGGGGAAAACAAGCATTTAATCTAACCTGCCAACAATATTCTAACCATCCTAATTCCTCTTCTATATTTATTGTTTTAACATTAGGATGCACTGAATCTAATAACATACACTTAAAGTTAATTTTGCATTTATTTTCAACATAATTTCTATATGTGGATTAAAGCTGAACTTTTATTTCTCCGTGCTGACATCATGTTCTTTGTTTTTGGGTACTTTATGCAGTCACCTGTACATGTTGAAAAATTTAATCTGGCCTGCTTTGGCTGTCTGTATTTGTAACATTGGTGAGCATGTGGAAGTGATTTACCAGCTATTATAACACTGATTATTCACGCTCCAGTTGTGTTAAAAGGCAACTATGTTTTTACCCATCAGCAAGGTCATTGTAAAGTTTGTCACATTTAAAACAATGTGTTCACTACTCCAAGAGAATTCTTAGAAATGAAGCATATTTTAAAGATTGTAGGCAAAGCTGTTTAGATTGATGGAATATCCCAGCAGTATCATTTTAAATATGTTTCATTGCATAATGTGTAGTATTGTTTAACATCTGATGGATGTGTAAGTGAACTATGCAGACGTGTGCCAGCCAGTCAACTTTTCTCAAGAATTATAGAACATGTCCTGTTTCAGTGCTGGAGATAATGGAATTCCAATTGATAATTTTTGATGATGTTGTAGTGAAAATTAATCAAAATTTATACTTGGAAGTAAGGTAGCACTGCCTTATCTGTATGTACACTTAGTTTTTGCTCTATTGCTTTTAAAACTGTTATGCATACTTCCTGTAGTGTTTCGCCAGAACACAGTTATCTTCTTGTCACTAGAATTGGTGGTCTTCCCGTACAGTTCAGTTATATCAGGTTGAATGGCTTTGTTTAATATGCTCATTCATGTTGGTCAAATCATTCCATAGGAATAACTTAAGTTGCTGAGGAAAAGTACATAGCACATTATTCGCCCACATCTCACTGTTACAGAGTTAAGTAATGTGGACATCACTGCTTTTGAAACCTTGTTTCGGTCTTAACATGAGCTGAAAAGTTACATGAAACACTGCTAGAACATTTTAATTGTTTACATGTTTATATTTGTATGGACTCAACTTTGCAAAAAACGTGCTGAGGTGTATTCTGGTTGGTATGTATCAAATGCACTTTCTTCTCCACCTGTTGTGGTTATTGAAAAGAATACTGGGACATGCCAGGTGGTAGAGCAGAGCACCAGAATAAAGTATGGGGAAAATAATGTGCCTCGTCTTTAAGGGTACTATAAGCTAAGTTTGTTCACATAATTGCATAGGACTTAGACATCACTGTTGGCATTTACATACAGAAGCAGGTACGCTGCAACATAATGGTAGCATTTTAGTAGCACATTCTGAGATTCAATGAAATGTGTTCCTTTATCAGAATTTGAGGACTCATTGTTTTCATTTGTCTTATGTTAATTTCAAATGGACTATTGTGAAAACACTGTGCACTGTTTTTTTAAATGTTCAATATCTTTAAGCAGATGTTCATCGTGTTACACTGCTGCAGTCATTACACTTGGGTTATCCTGCCATCAGGCGGTCCCGCAGTCGGCCAGAGTTCCAAAGTCTTGGTCCGGCGTCGGTTGCTGTCGCCTCCTCCCTGATGTCAGTGCGACAGGGGTATATAAGATGCAGCCAACGCCATTTTTTTCAGTCAGTCTTATTGCGCGGTGCCCGAAGCAAAAGCAGTTCGCAAGTGCCGGTCGGCCGTCTCCTGAGATTTTCATCCCGAATCCAGAACCGAAGTCTTCTACAAAGCTAAGTACCCCGTTGGGGAAACTTTTTCTTGCCTCAGACCGATGTCAGTAAAAGTTAATAACTGTATTTCTTGTGGGAAGCAAATACCTCATTAGGATTTCCATTCCTATTGTATCCCATGCCTAGGCCCTGACCACGACGTTACTGGTTGTCGGTTTTGTGCTTGGTTTAACAAGCGCACTATTAAACGTCTGTTTGATTTTGCCCGACATTATTTTGGTAGAAAATTCAATTATACCATGCCGTCGGAACTTCCGACGACTGGAATACACAAAAAGCGCAAAGACAAGGATAGGCATCCGAGGCCCAAAACTGATGACGAAGCCTCTTCTAGGCCAGTCACCGGTTCTCTGGTTTTCAGCGAGGCGCCTTCGCAGCCCCTGACGACCGCTTCTGTAGAACCACAAGCCGCTTTTGACTCCCACTTGGAGATGGCTGGGCCTTCGGACGCACAAAGCTCTTCAGCCTACCGAGACTAACCTTTCAGAGGGATCTGGTGCAGCTGAACAACCCACAGCTACAGAGGGGTGTATTCAGACCTACTCAGTTAAGCATTAAACCCTCAGCTAAGTCTAAGCCTCCTTTATAGTCAAAGAAACAAATACAGCATTCTCCAGGACAGGCCTCCATGCCTAAGAAACAAATGCTCAAAATGGTCGAAGACCTAATTACTCTGATCAGGGGGTCCCATCCCCCTCCTGATAAAAGGCCTATACAGGATGCAGACTATGACTCATCCGACCAGGTGACCATCTTTTCTGATTCATCCTCAGACCTAGGATACTCTTTACCCCCTTATGAGGATTCTGATGCTGAGGAATCAATTCCATCAGCCTCACCACCTGAAGACTACTCCTTTGGGGAAACCCTACATACCATGAGGGAGCATTTCCACTGGGAAGGCCAGGATTACTCAGAATCCAAGAAAAGGCTCAGAGACTTCCTTTTATTACCTCAACACAGACCCCTTGCTATTCCGCCAGTGTTAGATATTGTGTATACTGAATCCAGCTTAAATCCTGATTCCTTACCTCCAGCCCCTGTTAAACCTGACAGATACTACAGAGTTCCTGACTCTCATAAATTTCTCTATAAAAGCCCTGTCGCTGACCCTGAAACTATTTCTCAGGGACCCAAAGGAGTTAAGGCCTCATCAGCCAAGAATCCAGTTCCCTTTGACAGAGATTCCAGAGCATTAGACAGATGGGGAAAGAAAGTATATACGTCTGCAACTTTAGCAATGAGAGCCTTAAATTGCCAGTTTCACATGCTAAAATATCAGCAATTTTTACTGTCTCAGTTAAAACAAAAAATGCTTCCAGAATCAGATCCTCCTAATTTTAAAGAAATGCAGGATTTATTGCATGCAGCTGAACAAGTGGGAAAGCATACTTTGCAATGTGGTTTCAATTCTCTAGAGGCCTCCTGCAGAGCAGCAGTTACAAGCTCTGTCATTAGAAGACGTGCTTGGTTAAAAGAACATACGTTGCCAGATCATGTTAAAGCAAAATTATTGGATGCACCTTTGCAGCAGGATGTGTTATTTGGAGTTGAGGCAGAAGAGGTATTAAAGAAAATGGAGGATAAGGCAAAATCTATGCAAACGGTGAAGGATTTCTTACAGGTTCAGGCTCCTAGATTTAGCAGAAACTGGCCAACTAAGAATTGGTCCTTTCCAATTACAGACAGACCTCAAAGGGGAAGATACAGACGTCCAAGAGGTAGAGGTCAAACGCAAGGTTCTTACAGGCCTCAACAATGGGTTGCATCAGGCCAGAAAGAAGGGGAAGACGGGCCACAACTATATAAAAAGCAGCTCCAATGACTTCCCAGTACAGCTGCCAAACAACTCCTTCTTGGCGGCCCTCTTGGGAGGAAAACTGGCCCTCTTCTACCACAACTGGCAAATGATCATCAAAGACAAATGGGTTCTCAATATTGTATTTCAAGGTTGCAGGTTCCACTGTCACACTCTGCCAAGGTTAAAAGGAATGCCAAATCTGCCACCAAGTCAATGAGCAGAGGCTCAAAAACAAATTGCAGTACTCCTGGATATGAGAGCTATTCAAAAGGAACCATCACAGGAGCAAGGACAAGGATTTTACTCAAGACTCTTTCTGGTACCCAGAAAGGACAAAGCCTGGAGGCCCATTCTGGATCTTTCATCTCTAAACACTTACCTGGATGTTCTGAAATTCAAAATGTTGACATTACAGCAGCTTCTTCCCATGCTGGGCAAGAAAGCTTGGCTCGTGATTTTGGACCTCAAAGAGGCATACCTGCAGAAGATACCTCAGATTCATAGCTGGTTCAATGCACTACCAATTCTCTGCACTGCCCTTTGGCTTGTCTATTGCGCCCAGGGTCTTCACAAAGTGCCTGGCACCAGTAATTGCATTTTGCAGACAGAAAGGAATTCAAATTTATCCGTACCTGGACAACTGCCTGATTCAAGCAGAGAGCAAGGACATTCTTCTAAAGCATCTGGCATTTGTAAAAATGTTAAGTTGCCTGGGGTACACAGTAAACGAAAAGAAATCAAAACTAGTGCCCTCACAAGAGATTATATTCCTGTGTGCCAGCTTGAACACAGCGGCCCAGATGGCTTATCTCACGCCAGACAAACAAGGACAACTGACTCACTACTTTCAATTGATGGCAACAAAGACCCAGCGCCCTGCAAGAAAAAATCTGCAGGCCTTGGGTTACATGGCATCCTACATACTACTAATTCCATATGCCAGACTGCATATGAGGAAACTACAATGGTACCCAAAGAATGTATGGTCTTAACACTGTCAAAGTTTGGAAACAGTTATACCACTAATCCCTTGCCTTCAACAGGAGTTTCAATGGTGAGCTCAAGCTTGTCACCTCAACAAGGGACAGCCTTTTACACAACCCACAGCCAGGCAAACACTGACAACAGATGCATCGAATTACGCATGGGGAGCACACATGGCAGGCAAATGTATTCAGGGCACGTGGACCGCAGAACAAAGGCATCTTCACATCAATCAAAAAGAGATGCTAGCTGTACAAAATGCGATTATAGCTTTCATGGACCTGCTACATCCAGGACAACTACTACTAAAGACAAACAACACCACAGTTATGTGGTACATAAACAAGCAAGGGGGCACTCACTCCTACCCTCTATGCAGACAAGCTATGACCTTATGGAACACAACTATAAACCTTCAAATTCATCTGCAAGCGCAATTCCTGCCAGGAGAGAAAAACACACTGGCAGACGACTTAAGCAGAAACATCATGGATTCCCATGAATGGGAGTTGAATCCACAAATATTCAGAAAGATAACACAGAAATGGAGGAGCCCGGACATAGATCTGTTTGCATCCCCAAAAAACTGCCAGCTACAAAAATTCTGCACAAGGAGTTACCATCCACAAGCATGAAAAGTGGATGCCCTCTCATTCAGCTGGAGGAAACTACAAGTATACGCTTTCCTACCACTACCTCTCCTGCCAAAGGTACGCATAAAAGCCAGGCAGGAAGAGCCAAAGATGATCCTGATTGCACCAGACTGGCCACACCAGCACTGGTACCCAATCTTAAGGAGCTTAGCACAAGAACCACCCTGGATTTTGCCTCAAATCCCACATCTGCTGACTCAACACAACAAACAAATACTACACAGCCAGCTAAAGACCTTAAACCTAGCTGCATGGAAGATTCCTTAGTCAAGCAAGCAATGCCTCTCTCCAAAGCTGTTATGGATGTCATTCTGGAGGCCAGAAGGCCTAGTACCAGGCAACCCTGTTCGGATAAATGGAAGAAATTCTGTGCCTGGAACCAAGCTCTTGTCCCAAACATTCCTCAGATACTACAATACTTAACTGAGATGCTGGACAAAGGACTTTCCTTCTCATCCATCAAGATCCACGCCTCTGCCATCTCTGCTCATTACAACAAGGATCCACCAATTTTCTCTAATCTTCTGTTAAAACAGTACCTCAGAGGGGCTAAAAACATAAGACCGCCCCGTAGAGCACCTACTCCGACTTGGGACCTCAACTTTGTTTTGGAGAAACTAACTTTACCTCCTTTTGAGCCAGCCAACACAGCAGAATTAAAATATATCTCTTGGAAAACTGCTCTGCTCCTGGCAATAACATCAGCATGAAGAGTTTCAGAATTACAGGCACTAATGGCAGTGGAACCTTTCCTCATTTTCCACCAGGACAGGGTGTCTTTATGAACTAACCCTACCTTTATGCCAAAGATAGTATCCAGTGTGGCTCTAAACCAAACTATTCACCTGCCAACTTTTTATCCTAAACCACAGAATAAAGGGGAGAAACTACTGCACTCTGTGGACATTCACAGGCAGTAACGCTTCTACTTGGACAAAACCAAAGCTTTCAGACAATTTGAGCAATTATTGACAGCATATGCTGCAGGAGCACAGGGAAAAGCCATTTCAAAACAGTTATTTCAAAATGGATAGGACATTGTATACGTTTCTGCTACACATACCATGGAAAACCTGTACCTAGCAGCATTAGATCTCACTCCACCAGGGCAACAGCCACTTCATCTGCCTTCCTCAGGGGAGTACCTACCCAAGGATATTTTGGAAGCAGCAACTTGGAGTTCTGTACACACCTTCACCAAGCATTACCATCTGCCTCTATACTCTAAATCCAGAGCTGGCTTCACCACTGCAGTGCTGCAGGGCCTTATAGCCACCCCTAATGCCTTATAGGACCAGCCACCCTTCCTCAGCTTTGGGATTCCACCCAAGTGTAATGACTGCAGCAATGTAACACGATGAACATAATACAGTTTTGTACCTACCATAAATGTAGATGTTAGAGTGTAGACACTGCTGCAGTCCAGGTTACCCTCCCTCCTTCCCCTCTTCCTGGCTGGTACGTACCTATGTCTTCTACCCTTACTACTTATGGGGAGTATTTGCTGGTAGCTGCAAGTTTTTTTTTGCTTTTCTTATGTATGTTTTATTAGCAATTGGAATTGCCAACATATTTAGAGGCATCTGACATCTGGGGCAAGAAAACCTGAAGAAAATGGCATCGGCTGCATCTTGTATACCCCTGTCGCACTGACGTCAGGGAGGAGGCGACAGCAACCAACGCCGGACCAAGACTTTGGAACTCTGGCCAACTGCGGGACCGCCTGACTGCAGGATAACCCAAGTGTAATGACTGCAGCAGTGTCTACACTCGAACATCTACATTTATGGTAGGTACAAAACTGTACTTTTCTTGTACAGTAACCATTAACAAACTGGTGTAAAAATCTGATGGTGATGTTTACTTATTGAATGGAGAGTAACCCTGTCAATATAAAGAGACAGCCCCACATGCCCCCACAGGTGTTAAATAACTGCAGTGACCTTTCTGTGGCTTAAGAAATGTGGAACCTGTCACATCTGGTGTAAATTTGAGTTGTTTGAGCCCATTTGCCTTAGAAATGTGCACATCTTTGGAAACAGTTTGTGGGTAAAGTAACTCAGCATAATAATAATTATTAGTATTAAGTAATGTGTTCAAAAGTTAGGCTTAATTTGTGTTTTTTTCCTTTTTTAGGAAGCAGATTTAACAAGAAGAAAGAAAAAAATGGGCTCATCTCCTTCAAGCACTCGCATATATCTTCTTTTTAGTTCAGACGTGTCTTCACTGCAGTTCCTTCTTTTGGATCCAACGAAATGCAATAAGGACAATAAACTGGGTTATGGGGTAGTGTTACAGGGGTATTACTAAAGAACAGAACACCAAACTTGATGTTAAATAACAAGTCTTTCCCCTTGTTCCTCTTTTCATTGAAAAGTGAATGTACAATTTTTTGAGCTGTATTAGAACAGTAAATACAGGAGCCAGATGCATCAACATACAGCATGGTGCATACATTTTTCACTGGGTATATCAAAAGGGGAACATTCACATCAAATGTAGTTTGCTTTAATGGATAGTAACGTGAAAATATGTCATTATCTCTTATCACATGCGTACACAACATGTTTTCATACTGAATGTATGTATACTTTTTTGATCGTACATTTTGCTGTGAATTGCAGGAGTTGATAGTTGTCTCAGGAGGTTGTTACTGCCTTCAGTCTGTGGTGCCCATTACCCTTTAGGTAAGTTGATCCACAGCTTACATTTGTTGCAGTAGGAAAATGGCAGGTAGAGTTGTAGTACTTATTAGTGCCCCTTAATCCCTTCCAGTGAAACCATATTTTACAGGTGTCGTACTGGTCATACTTTGCTGTTTAAAGGGTTTTTTGCATGCATAATAACATGTTAAGACACCCCTTTTAAGGATTATCAGTACTATATTAATTAAATGGTCAATTCAAGTTGGCTCAGTGGTGTAGAGGGATGAAGCTCTGACTGCAACCCCTTTGATGTGGGTTTGATTAATGGCCTGGGCACTTAAGGAACTGGTGACATGAGGGATGAATAAGGAGGAAATGCCTATTTTCTTTTTGGGGGGAGAGGTTAGTGGAGTTGGCTACATGCCCATATCTTGGGGACAAGTAATGATATAGGTACCTTTATGAGCGGCAGCTTCACATGGTAAAGTGGGTGGGTGAATGAGTGGTGCACCACAAAGATGGGAAATGGCTTTTTCGAATAATGTTGCACATCAACTTCGTAATATTAGCCTGGTACATCAGGTGATAGTTGATGCTTAACAGAGAATCCCAGGTGGCTACAGTATGACAGATCCAGTATGTCCACTTCTCTCCCATCCATTCTAATGAGACCAACCTGGTGAAGGGAGATGTCAAAAATACTCCCACCCTCCACTTGGTAGGGGCCCAAGGAAAAGCAGGAACTATTGAGGGTGTCAGGGATCTGAAGTTAGTGGCAAGCTGGCCTAAATAAATTTGTGAAAATCAGCTGTCCTTTTACTAGCCCTGTAGTCTTCAAGAATTATGGCCAATGCAAGATGATTACATTGCTTTATTGGGTAGCTAAGCCTACAAGCATGAGACTGTGTGTTAATTAGATGAAAATCATAAACACCAGTGATCATTAGTTGGTCCATTTGAGCATGCAAAAGTTAGAAATTTAATTTGGGTTTTCTTCCAAGTCCAACTGTGAAATTCTCCAAAAAAAAAAAAAAGTCACATATACAGGTTCTAACAGTTAAGATAGTCTTGAAGTCACTGTCAGTGAATCCATTTTGTTGTGTTCTTGACATTTGTAAGTAGGGGAACACCAGAATCCTTTGCATTTTTCTCTTTCATTTCCGTATGTCAAGTACAGACTTTGTTCAGCATACTCCTAAATAAGTTCCCATAACTTGTGACCAGTGGCGTTGTTAAAAGCCTCCAGCTGAGCATATTTATAGGTTTCCTAGACGTAATGTAGAGGTTAAGTTCAGTATGTAGCAGGTGGCAAATGATGACCAGCAAAACCATTGCAGAGTTCTTGTTTGGTAACTGGCTTCAGCATGTGTTTTGAACTTTGCATCGGTAGTTTGCAAAAACATTTGCTAATGACTCCTTTTTATGCTATTAGTAACAATTGACGTACCTCTCTCTGAAGTGCACCACTAAATACTTATTATTGTGGGGATCATTCCCATTTGTTAAAGAGAATACTGAAGCAGCAGTTGTTGAAATGTTGTTACATACGATATTTTGATTACATCTCACACAAGGAATTCCTGTATGATAAAAGTTGATCAAGCTTTTAGGATTGGCTGTAGTGAATGAGCATGTGCCTGACCATTTTAGACCATATTTTGCTTTTCGGAACTATTTTAAGTTGAAATTTAGAGAATGTCTAGATTCTTGGCAGGGACATCTTATTAGAATAATGTTTGATTTTTGTGATTTAGGTTTTTTTTTCTTGCGTAACCGCCCTGTAAAACAGTCTTGGCGGACTTGACTTTCACAGTTAAGGATTTGTCTTATCTGAGTATTTAGTCTGCAAATGTCTGTAGAACATGCTGTGAGATTGAGTTCCCATGCTTCATTAGTATTTAGTTGTTAATCATATGATTTGCATAGGATATCTCCATAGTCAAATTGGGGATCAGTAAAGTACCTCCAGATCACTGCTTAATTAAGTACTGCTTCTGTGAGAAATTAAGTTATGGTGAAACTCTATTCTCCAACCAGTCGTAGCTGTCGTATGAAGTAAAAAACTGCTGTTAAAGGTATTTTTGAAGTTACCCTTCATAAAAGTGACTGTGTGTGTGTGTGTGTGTGTGTGTGTGTGTGTGTGTGTGTGTGTGTGTGTATATATATATATATATATATATATATATATATATATATATATATAATGTGTATATATATATATATATATATATATATGTGTGTGTATAAAATGTGTGTGTGTATGTAAAAGCTTATGCCAGGAAAGAAGATAGTCAAATAGGAAAAAGTGTTAGTTCAGAAATCAAACAGAATGCTGAACTGTATACATAAAGGTGTGTTTTATTCTTGTTATTTAGAAAACTGAATGAATGGGAAGGAAGCTGTGCCAGCTCAAGACTTACCTTAGCAACATTTATGTGACTTTTACTGTTCAACTTTAACAGCACGCCTTACCAGATGCATGTTTATTGATTTCACTGTTGGCAGGCCATAGACATTGCAGTCCATCAAATATGGAATAATCATGTATTTCCTCATTTTTGTGGCTTTTCCGTGTTTGTGGTTCAGGTATTTGTGTGTAGGTTGTGAAAGAATGAAGGTGAGAAACTGGGGGTGTTGTATGCTGCACATGGTTTGTGTCAGTAGTTTTTCCATTCTTGCTTTTTGACAGATCTGTGACTGTGAAGTTAGCATAATTAAGGGAAGAGGGCTGTGGGGACTTGTGCAACTTAGCATACAGCTGTTCTGTTTTTCTCAGTATTCACTGTAAGTTGTAGGCTACTGGGTGTGCATTTACTTGTTTCAACAAAAGGAATCAAAACATGTTCAGAAACCATGTTTAGAAAAGAATGCAAGGTGACCGGGGTAAAAAAAATCACTTCACCAAACATTTTGACAGATGGAATAATTTTTAATATTAAAATGGGCACCGTAATCAAATGTCTTTTTGTTCCAGGTTAAAATCTGAAGAAAATAAGAAAATAGTCTGCCAGATATGCTACAGTAACGATTAAGTATAAGCAGAAATGTTAGAACCTCCTGTGTTGGGATGACAGTACTGGATTACATGTAGGCGTCTGTTAGATGTGTTCTGATACACTTTACATTTGAACACTACTGATATGTCCTCCTTCAGGTCATGTGCATACAGTTGCTGTCTTAATTTGGGATTGTGTTCAGCTATCGAATGAAAATTCACTAGAAAGGCTAAACATTAACATTGAACCATATGCATCGAAAGTTCACTTACAGAGCATTGATTCCAGGGAACAAGCGAGACTGGGAAAATAACTAGTTGTCCAACACTTCCCTGTGTACCCTCTTCCCCACTGTTGTGTGGTCTCTGAGTTGGTATATATAGTTGGGGGGTGTGAGGGGTGAAGCCCCCCCATCTAGGTGGGGTTGAAATACTTCATTGTGTGAGACGGGGAAGTGTTGGACAGCTATTTACTTTCCCCATCTCACACGTTCGCTGAAGTGAATGTTTAGCAAGCGAAGTTTCAATGTTTAGGTTTCGATGTTTAGCCATTGGAATGATTTTTTATTTGATGGCTGAACATAGACCCCATAATTTATATTGTCATTATTGCTAGTCTCTCATAATGAGAACTTTACACAGATTTCTTCCCTTTTTCATTTATGCAAGATTCTCTGGTACTAGAATTTGAATATAACTTGCATCTTTTTTTGTTTTATAAGTTGTTTTCACATAACACAAGTCCTGTTTTTGGTTTGCCCAAGAGTAGGCTAGTTTGCTTAGGTAGAATTCACTGAATTATGTTTTGCTGTACCCAAATTAGCCAAATTCATGTTGCTCTAAGACTGCATCATTTACAGCATTGGTTTCATTTTGCTTTATTCCTTTTGTGTAGATTTAACAGCTGAACACTTCCTTCCTTCTGTGCACTGTATTTCTGTTATTAAAATTTTGAGCACTCCACTCACGTTAAATCTGAGCATCTGCCTCATTGTACCAGGACTCCGTGATCCACTGATCCTCTTCTTGCTAGACACTCGGACATTGTTGATTAGTTCCTAGAATGTGTCATCAGGTAGTTATTTTTCTAGATTGTTAAACGTGTTCTTTTCACATGTAACTCTAATCAACAGGTTACAAATCAGTGTCATTGGAGGTGATAATTTTTTTTTTGCTTGTAACGTGATCATAAACATTGTCTCTATTGATATCTTTATAACTCACCAACTTTCCTTCGTAGTCAGACCAAGCTATAGGGCTTCATCAGTGTTTAGCATTGAAACTGGCCCAGCACAAGGAGTTGTATGGGTAGTCAATTGAATTTGGAGGTCTGCCCCTTTCACACCTAACCTTTGAAAGCAAGGCGCCTGGGTTTCCACAGAATGCCCCCAAGTAATACAGAGTTGGACCATCAAGTCCTTGGTATACTTTTCTGTATGTACTTGGGCCCAGGAGATGTTCCATCCTCACCCCTCTACTGGAGGTTAGCTAGTTACTGACAGGAATTGAGGCACACTTCAGAAGACCTTCTGTACTTTATTTTTGGGCTATTTCCTTTTCCTGGATTTTGATAACCATCTTTGAATGTGGTAAGAGACATCTGAGGCAGGTGCACAGTAGCTTGATCCAGTAGTTAAAAGTAGTACTGGAGTCTGGCCCTATGCTCTCCTTTTTGCCAGTTGGACAGTGTGCCTTCCCATTACATGGGTAACTAAAACCCCTGTCTTTAATACAGGAGTTGAACAAGTGTGTTTAAAGCTGATTGCTGGAGGCATAAGTATTCCTCCCACTTTAATTCCTTATTTCTCACCAAGTCAGCAAGAGCAGAGGTCCACATGCTTGAGTTTAAAGATGATGGTAACTGTTCCTTTACCTGCAAACTCTTCTAAGGAGACCCTCTCTTTTTTTTTTTTTGTTTTTATTGAAACTTTCAGCCTCATGATGTCAACTCTGTAGACTTTTTTCAGCTATGCCTTGTTCCTCCAGTTGGAAGTGTGTACTGTAGGATAGACAGACCCCTAAGTTATTACATTTTTTTGGTCCTCCTGCTAGCAGTGTCATGTTTACAGTTTCAAAGCACCCTAATTAAGACCCTTCTGGCCTTAAGAAGGTAAACAGTCACTTCTGGAATGCTTATTTTGTTTGCTTAACATGGGTCTTAAAGACTTCAGTGTCTGGTCCCTTGTGCCCATATGCAAACATTCCAGTGATTTGGGCAGGTTTGACAAAGAATGTATACTTGTGTCACATTACCTCTTTGGAGCATTAAATTATTTGCGTCTGATATCTCATTTCTTTAACCTTGTGCTAGAGCAAACCTTAGAAAAAATCCCTGTTCTGCCTGGATGATTGGGAAGCTATAGTGTAAGCTGTTAGTACTGTGTAAGAGATGGGGTTCCAAGTAATTCACTATCCCTTCAGTTGTACAGATGGACTAGGACTTATACCACCTGCATTCATAAGGTAGTAGGGCTTTTTTTTTGTTTGCTGTGATGTTGTATCAGGCTGTCCTTGGTACAGATTTTCTGACAAAATTCTGTTTGCAAACAAAATCAAAAAATTATGGATAATCTGCCAGGGATATGAATGGTTGTTTATCCTGTGGAAAATAAATGTAACCCCTGTGCCGCTTTATATCACCCCTCTTTCACATTAAGGAGAAAGAAGACCTGACTGATAGAATGGGATAGAGAGTGTTTAGTGGTTTAGCCTGTTGCCTGATAAGCGTGCTGAAAGAGGACTTAGTCTCAGCCTTTCCCCTCCAATGTCTGGAATAGCCCTCAAATGAGCAGTATTTTTGGATAGTGGTTTCCTTGGTTTGCCCAACTTGGTTTGCCTTCTTCCTTGACATTTTGGTCCTTACTGACGTAAAAGAGGCCAAATTGTAAAGCTGTTAGTTCTCCCCCCGTGGCAGACCAGCTTTTGTTGAAGGAGCTGCTGGAGCAGTCATGGCCATTCTTGGCCCACGAAGACAGCAATGGCTGTTGCAGAGGGGACATGTTCTACTGCTCTGACCTGTCTAAAATATGCAAGAGATGTGGGCTATCCCCATCATTTCTCTGTTAAAATGACTGGGATCTTTACATTATTTGTGTTTCACACAATCCCTCTTCATACCTTGATGCCTGTGTTTCTACACTTAGTTTTGGTAAACATGATGATCTTTTTTGACACATTAGCATCTTAAAATACAAAGACGATTCCTGATTCCTCTGTTTGATGTGGGTGGGCATTATTTTAAATACAAGATGCTGAAGCCTTTCCTACATGTTTAAGTTCTTTACTTGGGTGTTCACATTTATGATGAAGGCCCCCCCTAAGATATATATATATATATATATATATATATATATATATATATATTAGATGAATGGAAAATTGGTTTCAAGTTGCTGTAGTAGTGCTAGCTTAAGCTTTGCCTTGACTGCAGTCACTGTAACCTAAGGAAAGACTTCCTTGCTTCTTCCATTAATCATTTTCTTTACAAGAGCAGTTGTGGACACTGCCCAGAACTGCAGCTTTTTAAATTTTAAGAAAGTTCAGGGTCTGGCTTTCTGGATTATGTCATAAAGACCATTCCAGTGTATCTCATGCATCTTCTGGGATAATGCTAGTGCTTGCGGTTTTCTTGGCTTTCTCTATATGCAACTTGTATAATGGATTTTCAGATAGAGTAGCATAACATCATATAATACCATGCAACATCATTCAGTTCTCTAGAAGGTTAATGTATGGTAAGACACAAGAAGCAGCTTTTTTGAGCCAGTACATCATTGAAAAGTAGAAAAGCTGTATACAACAGAGCATCCCGGTCGCTTTAACTAGAAACTGATTAGAATACGAGTCCAGCTTTTTTATTTATCCAAGAAAAAAATGAACACTAAGTCCCCAACCCTCTCAGTTGAGATATTCTCTGATTTTCAGTGTGTTATTGTAGAAGGGGTAGTCACTACATTTTTCTGGTTGCAGAATTTAAGTGTGAGGCTTTTGTTTCAGTTAGATTCCATCTGGCTGTTCTATCTTTAGCCATTCCTTCAGATGTGTCAGTGAATTCCATGTTCTCACCTTTCCATTGACAAGGGATGGGGAATTTGGGTGGGTCATCCTCATTGAACAACTGTTCACTCCAGCAGCCTGGTGCCATCTGTTTGATAATTTGCATAATATTTGCCAGCTAAACAGTAACTGCCTTAGTTTGCATTGAAACCAAGGGTTCCTTTCCTTTTTTTGGACAGTCCTAAACAAAACTTGGGCTTTGTCGACTTTATTTATGCTCAAAGGATGTAATAATACTTTTATTCATTAGAATAAGAACTTTCCCTATGTCATTGTTCACCATGCTAATCATCATTCAGGTTGTTTTAACATTCATGTCAGCTATTTCTCTACTTTAGTCCTGATTTCCCCTCTGGAGGTGTGATGTTGCAACTTCTTGGCAGTTGTTGCTTGGCTATACTCATCCCTGTTTTACTCCTATTTGTATTGGTACATTGTACTGCCTTTACCAGAATAGGATATCAATGATTTTTTTTTCTTTGACAGCTGTCAGATCATGAAGTAGACAAAATATGGTGAAAGGTTTTGCCATTCTTCATGGCAGGCAAAGCCAGTATCTTGTGCAGGCCACCTTGTTTGTTGGAGCTTTCTAATGGAATACTGTTGTGGCAGGTGTTGGTAGATAGGTATTTTGACTAGCAAGGATGTCCATACATTTTTCCTAGTCATTCTTCCTGTCAGACAGAGCTGTGCCCCATTTGCTTGATGGGTCTTCCTTCTGAGGAAGAATTTAAGGATTCTTGTCAGAGATGTCTTCCTCTGAATGTAGGTATATTTCTGTACAGGCTGTAAATCACCACTTTAATATGCTAACATGGCAGAAATTAATAGAACAGGGTTTCTGATGGTGGAGTTTTGCCTGATTTTATACCTTTGATATCTGCCAGATATATAGAATAATCTGTAGCCTGTAGAGTTGGTAGCACAGTGTAGCACATGCATGCTGTAGGTCACTTGCTATAACGTTCACTCTCTCTTAGCTGCCTGCATCCCCACTGCTGTTTTGATGTGTTCTTAAAGTGAATGGAAGTTTCTGTTTTAGTTTGCAAATCATTTTATGGTGTTTTTATGTTGGGGATGCTACTTTATTGTTCTTAGTTTTGCGATTAATGTGTTTACTTTAAAAATCATACATTTGCTCCAAGTTTTGAAGCATCTCTTATTTTGTGGAATTTGGCACCCAGCCACAGCAGTAGTAGTTGTTAATCTGCAGGACCTAGATTCCTTTAGTCTTGCATGGGCTGGTATTGAGCACTGGCTGAATTCATGATGTCTTCGAGGTGTATTGTTAATGTGGCTGTTCCCAGGGGGTAAATAACTTCCCAAACGATGCAGTAATGCGTTTGTTTGTATTAAGTATCATTCCATGATTGTGATACCACTTATTTATTTGGGACAAACCTTCCTTCCTGCAGGATGGTCAAGTCATTTGAGGATTCAGTACCTGCTCCTAGTTTGCAGTCATCTGCAAACATAGTCATCCGGAGCCCTTTGGTATTGGCTTTAACTTCAAAAAAGTAGATGCTAAACAGTGGAGGTTCCAGCACAGAACCCTGGGGGAAATTCATAGTTGACTTGTCTCTTTGTGGAGGTAATTTCCCTAGTTTTGATTTCCTGTGTTCCATCTATAAGCCAGTTGGCAGTACAGCGGGAAACATAGGGGATTATTCCCAGTTTATTTAGCTTTAAAATTTTCCCATAGTGGGGAATTGTCAAAAACTTTGGCCAGGTCAAGGTATGTGATGAACACTATTTTGCCATCATCTATTATTGCTTTGCTGACTTTTTCAAAAAAATCTGTCAAGCTGACTAAACATGGCTTGCCCTTGACGAATCTAGACTGAGACTGGTCCAGTGTTTGGAGTTTTCCTATGTCCTGATTGATTAGTTCCACGGTAAGTCTTTCTGTGGCTTTGCATAAGAGGCTGGTCAGACTTATGGATCTGTAATTGCCTGGTCTATGGAAGACCCTTCCTTATGCAGGGGAATGACTGTAGATATTCTCCATTTGCTTGGTGTAAAACCTGTTTGGAGGTTAAGATTGAACAGTGTTATTTTCTAAGGTCATGGGAGTAGTTAGCTGCTTTTGTCCACTCTATCCTTCCTGTTTGGATCAACATCTTCACATCTTATGGACATGATCTTGTCAACCCATATATGTCTCCTTTGCGTGTTCTGGACTCTAGTAAGAACACCACCTTTTCCAACCTCATACTGTTCCACCATTTTAATGTCCCTGTCCTTGTATGGCCTCTGGAACTGAACAAGTACACAAAATGTGACATGAAGAGGGTCCTGAAGAGCAAGAATGCTAGTTCTTTGTTTCTGGAGTATTTTTCCTGTGGTGGTACATATCAGCATATTATTTGCTGCTGTGGACTACTGACTCTGCTTCTGGTTGACCAGCCCACATGAGCCTGTTTTTGCTGAAGATGTGTTGTTTCTTTCTTTATAGTAGGTTTGACCCCTTGTTGCAGTAAGATTTTAACAGCAGGAACCAATGACTTAGTTTTGTCAAGTGCTCCTCCCCTTAGCATATTAGCTTAATGGGAAGGGCAGGGGAGATTTTTCCCCATCTTTGGAAGTGGCAGTCCCTTTTTTTTTATTTTTTGTACTTTTAAGACTTCTTTGTACTACAGAAAAAATAAACCCTTACTGGTTAAAGGAAGGAGGCGTTGTCTGTATAACTTCTATTTTTTTATGGAAGACTGTGCTTTTGCTTTGGCTTTTCCATATGTAGGTCTTAGAATATTTTGCTCAGTAACTTTTGGAAGACTTGTTTGACAGACACAAACAAGTGTTTCTGTTTCTTTTTGTCAAATACTTTTTTATCGTAATAAAATGTGGGTACGCTGTATGTAACTTTAGAATGACAGCTAATTATGTGATTGTGCTTTCCTGTTTATTGAGACTCGTTTCTGCTTTAATTGTATAGCACCATTTCTGTCACGATGTAGAGCATCAATTCTCATTTCTGCCCCTTGAGAAAGAATAATCCATGAGTTTCTCCCCCCTCCGCTTTAGCAGAGTAGTTTGGGCCTCGTACTACAAAGAGTATGTTGCATTGTGCTGAAGCAGAGGTCCCTAAAAACAAATGTATGAGTGTGTCTCTCTCTCTTTCTTCTTCTTTCTGTCTCTATATAAACATATACATGTGTATAAGTATGTGCGTCTGTCATTTTTTTTTTTATGTAGTAAAATATGTAATATTTTGTTACACAGTCCATCCTCTGAGCCATACTTGGCAAACATTTGTAGTCAGATGAAATGAAAACTGTAGATAATGTGCAATTAATAAAAAGCCCCTTTAATAGCTAGCTAAATGGAAAGTGGTGGTAGTTTATCCTCTCTTGTCTTTTACAGATGTGGGATGCAAAAATTCTAATGAACTTTGAAAGAGATTGGCTTTTCTTAAAATGAAGTAAAGACAAGTACAGAGATTTCTGCAGAATCACTTGGTATACATTTTTTGGTTATAAAACACAGGTTTAAAACGCAACACTGATCCATTTTGTGATGGGCTAAAAGGGTCTGTTAAGTTGTCAAGAATGTCATCGTTGGTAATGGCAAGGATGAGACTTCACAGACTCAAACATGAAAAACTTTACAGCCTTTGTTATATCTGGCTTGCTGTATGAAATCTTTATGAAGACCTTTTCATAATTAAGTTTTTTTTTCCTCCTCTCCCCTTGCTTACCTCATCCTTTCCGGCAGTCCCAGTACCTCATTGCTGGGTCTGCCTGCTCCTCCTCCCTCCTCCTTGTTTTCACATCTGCTCCCTTTCATTAGTTGACAGCACATAAAGGCTTCTCTCGTTTGTGGACCATGCCACCCTTAAGGGCAGTTCTTCAGATGCCTGCCTGCCTTCCTTCCCAGGATGGACAACACCTATCCATCCCTGCCAGTGCCTCGTGTGCTTGAGCCCCTAATCAATCCCAGGTCACCTTGGCTGTTAATAGTGCTTTATCCCTCTATGCCATTGCACTGGCATTAGACGTGTTCAGCTTTGCTGATCAAATGTTGTAGGACAGGAAGTCTATTTCTTCTGATTGCTATATTGTATTAAATAATTTGGATAGCTGTGTCCTTTGTCTGCTGCTTGTACTATGCAGAATTGTAGGGCAATGTCAGATTTGTGTGTGTGCGTTTTTCTTAATGTTAGACATTTACATGATTTGGTCTTGAGTACAGTCATCTGTGGGGTCTCATCATCTTTGCACAATTCTCTCGTAACAGTTTCACATTCTGTTTGATCTTACTTCAGCAGGAATCTGTGCTTACCTTCCTTGGTTCACCAAGAATTGTTGGTACAGTTCTGGTGTGAATTTTCATTGTACTTTGTGCATTTCACATCAAGTCTTCTTCGGCCTTGCTGTTGGCAACACCAGTGGTCTTCCACTGTCTTATTCAGATCCAACATCACCTTGAAAATTTTCAGCTCTTGCTAGTATTTATAATGGCTGGCTAAATCCTTCAGAAGCACCAGATTATTCTCCATAAATTTGAATTTGTTGTGCTGTCTTTGTTCCTTGTACTGCTGACTATTAGCAGACCTTAGTACCTCTCCTTGTTTGTCGAGTCTACCAACTCCGATCCCAGACTTAATTCAATAAGGGTTTGGGCAAATGAGAAGAACAAGAGATTCCTGGTCCATGTCGTACTGTTTCCTGGAGTGTTAATACTTAATTTTC
Organism: Protopterus annectens; assembly: GCF_019279795.1. NCBI lineage: Eukaryota > Metazoa > Chordata > Ceratodontiformes > Protopteridae > Protopterus > Protopterus annectens. Next base: position 1,097,254,373 of record NC_056731.1, on the reverse strand, counting down.
TTCCCATTCCTATGGGAGCCTCTGTAACATCCCATAGTGTGACAACTGCTTCGGGCCGGTCCTCAATTCTGCAAATGGCTGACACTGTCAAGTCAACCCACCCACTCTCAGGAAGCAATATGTAGTTGATTTCCCCAACCTCCACAAGGGGAATTTGTGCACATTCCCCCTTCCCCTCCCAAAACAACTGCATCTATCCTCCCATGCCGGTACCTCATACGCTAAGTCAGTAATCAAACTCAGCTTGCCAGTATTGTAGTATGTACTTCATCCCTCTATGCTACTGTGCTGATTACAGCTTTGGCATATAATTTTGAAAATGCCAGTATTCTCCAGTTGTCTGTCAGAATTAATTTCATTTATCTTTGTAGCATGTTACTCACAGATTTTGTTAATTTTATATATATAGTTACCACCTAACAACTTGCCCACTGGCACACATTAATGAAGTAGCCATTCCAAGTAATACGAGAGAGAGTGTTGGTGACCTACTTACTTATGGGTAGAGAGAGAGAGTCGTGGCAGGTGAGAAGCCTGAAATGGAGGTTGAACCTGTGAAAGTGTGGTGAAAAGCTAGCTTAAGTCTAAAACCACTGCATATTGTTGTAGAAGATGTTAGAGAAAAGGATCCAAAAGAGAAGAAGAAAAAAGAAGGGGGAAGGCAAGGAAAACCCAGCAGAGGATATTGCACTGAAAGTGATGTCCACAATTAGCATAGATGAAGAACCTTCATTGGCTGTTGCTGTAAACAGTTTGTTGTCTGACATTGGGCATGGATGCAGATCTTGGAAAAAAAAGTTTACTTTAGCCAGCATTGAGTGCCTGTGATGTATACTAAAAGTCTTTATGTAGAATTTGTAAAGTTATATCTTACCAAGAATTCACTTAACCATAATTTTCATCAATGAAAGACCCAACTAATAAGAAATTGCCAATATGTGTAAGAAACTGTAAAAATACTTTATGCCAAAACTTCCTAGCTTCCAAAAGTATTTATTTTTAAACAGAAAACACCAGAAGAAGAATAAAGAGCAAACTAAACAGCTGTTAGCTGCCATGATAAAAGCCTTCTTGATAAGGCAGAGAATCTTCCAGGTCTCTTGCCATTTTTCTGCATTTCATGTGTTTTACACATTCTCTACAAACTAGAAATTTTCATTGTTCATCATCTAGACATCCTTGGATTACAAACAAGTGTTTTGAAGTAGCTTCCGTTGAGGATGTGTTATTTACAGTTATTGTATCTTTACAGAGCATTCCAGAACAAACGCTATAGAGTTTACTCTCTTTGGTTTGAGAGAAGGTCCAGAGCTTTGTTGCAAAAAGTCAGAAGAGCCATTTCCTTTTTCCTTGCATGTGACAAGCTTCTGTTAGTGTTTATCCCCCAAAAACAGAGCTTTTAAAGGCTTGATTTGGTCAAATAGCCCAGAGACATTTTTGGAAGTGCAGCTTTCAAGATGATTTTAGCCCCGTCTGTACTGCCATTGATTTCTATTGAAGCATGGATGATCACACTGGAGTTTAGAGGACTCCTTTTTTGTATTATTTGTATTTCCCTGTTGCACAAGAAATGTTTCAGTTTTGCAGTGGCCTAGCAGCTACATTTGTTCACATCTAATCTAAAGGAATTTACATTTTGCCTTATTTGAACAACTCCTGTCTTATTTCACAGACTCCCATTCAACAATTAATGCCTAATTCGTTTCTGGTGTTAAAGATGTTTAAACTGTAGTTTTAATGACGAACTGGAGAAATTCACACTTGTTCCCATCCTAATCTATTTGTTTTACTTTATACAGTTAGATTTGTCATAGGAAAGGGAAGAAGAAACAATGCACTTCTTACATTTCATACACAAGGAATTGACTGCTGCAAGAGTGTATCTCAGACTTAACATTAAAACCTAGCTGTATTGTAGCCATTCCCTTCAAACTATTAACAGTTTTGTACTTGTCAAGGAGGAAATTTAGTCCTGTTAACATGTGGTAGAACAACCGTGTTAACTTTTCCCTGTAAAACAGATCCATTGCTCATCAGCCTCTCAGATTATTACTAGAGATGCCCCCAGTTTGGTTGTTGAGCCCACTTTCAGACCCTGTCGGTTCAGGATACTTAGGATATGCCACTATTCTCACAGTACATTAGAAAGTTACAGGACGTGTGGCTAGCTTTAAAAGCATTTCTCGACTCCTTGCAAATAGGTCATATGTTAATGTTGGCAGTATGCCTTTTGTGGCATTGAGCAGGAGTGGAAAAACATGGTCTTTGCAGCAGTGCACGCTGACCTAAACAATTTGGGAGTGAACCATACAGAGAAGCCTTGACTGCAGGCATTCTGTCTTCCTGGACATCTCAATTTAAAAGTGGGTACAATGAGCAGAGAAGTTTCAGTGGCCAGCAAATGGAAGCAGGACACTGCATTGTTCAAACCCATAGTTCAAAACTATTGTCTGCAGATTGATCATGTATGCTTCCTTAGGGAATATTCTGTTCCCGAGTTCTATTCTTTACCACTCCTCAGGAGACAGTATGGAAATAGATACATTTTCATAAGGACAATAATCTGCCCTTTTCAAGGGAAAACAGTCCAAAGGCACATTTGAGCCTTGTAGCTGTAAGCCAGCAGTGAAGGTATTTTGTCACTTTTGTTGCAGATAATGTGCGTGTGTGTGGATGTTAAGTTGCCCAGAGGTAAACACACAGCTATCTCAAAAAAGGGGGCATAATCATCAAAGCAGATATACAGACCATCAGACTAACAGCCTAAATGTCTACTCATTCTCTTGGCTAATGAGGCTTCTTTGCTGAAGGGGGTGATGTGTTATAGGTTGTGAGAGGCGCAAGGTAAATGTAACTTTGTATGTGAGATGGGCTTTTGTTATGGGTCGCAAAATAAGGTTATGGGCCCATTTTCAGCCAGTTTACCTTCTCACCTGCATTGTCTGCATTCTTTGTATGTTGCATATGTAGCAGCTTTATTGGTAGGTTTGTCTTACCATGATTTTCTAGTTTCCATAGTACAGGTCAGGCTTTTTCTTAAGGATATTTTGCACTTAAGACCCACAAGAAGGAAAGTGTTACCAGCATAGGGCTTGCATTTTATTATAAAATTTTACACTATTTACACCTATTTGACCCTATGTAACTTACTGTTTTTAACTAAAAGGTAATTGGTTACTTGGCAGTAGATTTTCAAAGTTACAGGTTTTTTCTACTGTTTTTTTTTTTCTATATTGTTAAATATGGTATCTGGAAAAGAATTTAATCAGTTCTAGTGTCTGTCTACTTTCCAAAACAAGAAAAAGTAAGAGAGACTTGTACTTCCTGTAAATCTCTGACATAAGCAAATGTATTAACAAAAAAAAAAAAATCCTATCTTATTTCAGACGGGGGAGGGGGTGGGGTGGGGGGATTTCAGCCATTTGCCTGATATCCATCCTGCCTGTATCCTGTTGTAGTGATGAATAATGACAGCATTATTCTGATTTTTTTTTTAAACAAAGTAACTTTTGTAGATTCTTAACTGTTACTAGATCTCATAGATTGTGGTGCCACAGCCCATGGTTGGCTTTGAGGCTTTTCCCCATCAGATTTATTTAATTGTTTCAGGAGCCTGACTGTGGCTCTCAAGACAGCATCTGCTTTAATTGTAAAGTTGTAGCTCTGATGAAGGCTTGAACCATACTGTGGGATATTCTGGGAAAACTTGCACTGATGTAGGGAGCTGAGGATGGTAAGTACCCCTGTGCTGTTACTATTAAAATATTTTGTCTTGCTGGCCTGTTATGGTGAATACTTGTTCAGCTGTGCATTTTTTTTCCCTTCATGCTTGACAGTAGAACATAAGTATTTGGGAAATTAATTGCCCTTTTCACTGGTAATGCCCCTTTACTGGCTCTTTTTTTTGTAAGAAAAGTGGGAGTAGAACTGTGGCCAGTAAACTGTTTTATATTGGTAAATCTTATTACAGAACTGACATATTGGGTGATTTTTCACAGTATGTGAATGTTCATTTCTGATGTGATTTCCACTTCTGTGGCATGAGTTAATGGGTCACATTTCCTGTGTAAGGAAATTTTGCATCTCCCATTGTTCAGGAGCATCACACCTATACTGATTTTAGAAATTTTTATATATTTTTCCTTTGTATGAAGAAGGAACAAGAGGTAAAGGAAAGTAACCTCCACAGTTTACATTGTAGGAATCCCCAATGTAATTGTGCTTGAGATTCCTATGAGTCTGGTGTTCGCTAAGGAAAGAAAATAAAGCTGAGATAGAATGGAATGAGAGAAGATATGTGCGAGTGCTGGAGGAAGATGAGTCCATTTCTGTCCTCCGGACAGGGGTTCTTTATTGGATCAGCACTGATTTCACATCTGCCACAATGTAATTTTCTGTTATTTTTTTATTTTTTTTTGTTTGTTTTTGTTTTTCCTGAGCGATTTTGTTTAATGAAGTTCAAATTTGTCAAGTTCAGATTTCTGAGGTACAAATGCTACCTTTGCAAATTTTTTGACCATACTTACAGCTTTACCTCCTGCCTAGTTTTCCAAAACATTTGCTTCCTGTCAGCTACTGAGCGTATTGCCTTAAAAATTGTACATAGTTTCCCATGTAAATAATGTGTACTAGTTAGGTATTTCAAGACTTTTGAAATCAAAGAAAGCTTTTGAAAATGTTTGTATGCTGTGCACCTAGTTTCAAGAAAATAATTTGCCTTTTTTTATTTCTATGCAGAATGTTTTTGATATTTTACTTGAGAGTAAGCATCCTGTTATATCTTTTAAAAATGTTTTAAATATATACTTTTGTCTTGGGTCAAGCTTGTGTTTATTAATGTGCTTAAGCCTGAGTACAAAAACATCTAATAAAACAAGTAATAATTAATGTGCGTAAACATAGCAAAATAATCTAGAAACTTAAACCTCTATCTTTTGTGGATTTTATTATTGATTGTTACATTTTTTTCATTTCTTTGTAGTATGGCAAGATAGGGCAGAACAAAAATATTTCTGCTTAAGTTCCTAACCACCCATCTAGCTACGTTCTATAATATCCAAAAAATGTAGGCTCTTTGAAGCAGTATAACTTTGTCGACTTGGGCACTGAAAGAAAAATATCCAGTAGCAGACATATGATAGAATTGAACTCCTGGGTTTCAGACCAGTATGATTCACCACTCATAGAAAAACTGTGAAGGGTGTTCCATTGCCTAAGAGAAATGCAGCAAAAGCTTCTTGTGTGCTACACACGCATATATATATTAAGTACTTGTGCCGCCCCCACACACATGCAATAATACTTGCACAGTATTTTTGTGAATAGCTTTTCCCCTGAAATGTGTTGTTTTCCATTGTTTCAGTACTAAGACTTGGTATTACACAGTTCAAAAACTTTCTGCACCATGTGTCCATAAAGAGAGAATATTTGAAATGTGTTCTGTAGTTTCTCAGCTCCACCATATATGATGGCAATGTTCAGTTATGAAAGTTTCAGAAATGCGGATTATTCTTTATATTCTGAGTGTCTGTGCAGGAAAGTTGTACAACAGGTGCTGCTTCACATATAGAGCATTAGTATGTAAATTGTGATTATGAAAAAATATGTACTTTTGAAAAGTGATTGAAATTGAGTTTAAAATTAAGATGTAGCTTGGTGTGGTAGATTTGCTAGCAAATGCTTTGGTGTTGAAAAAAACATTATTTGTTAGCAGCAAAATAAAGTTTCATATACTGTAAATGTTTTAAAAAGTGATTTGTTCTTTGTCAAGGCATCTGGATTTATTTTTGGTGTTTGTTCTGTTTAAAGCATCAAAATGTGTTTACAGTGGGACCATGCTGTTTATCGTCACAAACATTTGCTGTTCCGTTCTGTAAAATTACTACTTACGGTTGTGTTTTATAACTTCTTGTTGATTACATACTGGTTTTAATAAACTGAATTTTGAAATCCTCATTAGGAAACTGATACTGGGAAAATGAGGTTATTAGAAATCTCTCCCCACTAAATGCAAGCCAGAGATGGCAGTTGTGACCAATTAAGTAATTCTTACTGTCTTATTAAATGCTTCAATTTAAAATATTCATCACATCTACATCTGTGTCCTGCTTTTTAAGTGACTGTGCGTTTTATGCTAATAACCAGTTAACACAGAGTGAAAACCAATAACTTTGATGAAAGTGCACTGTAAAACTTAAACAGTGGATTGAGTAGCACAGGGAATGCTTATACTTCAATAAAAAACATCGTATTTGCTTATGTATTATATTGGGTGCAGTAGGCATATCATTACAAGATGTGCAATACTCTTAGTTTGCAGTGGCGTAGTCCCTTAAAAAATGAGTTTACAGTCTCAGATTTTAACCAAGATATTTTTTTATAGTAATTGTTCAGATTAGATTTTTATGCTTTTGTCAAGCACTGCAGATTGTTTTTGTCATTTCACTGTATAATTAGTCTGTTGTGAATATACAAAATACCAAGAAGCCTATTATTTTTCATATTTTAGTCTGCATTGTTTATTCTCTATCTTGTATGCATAGCATATGTTTTTGTTGAAGTTGAATTTTTACTGAATTGCAAAAGGATAAAGACTTCTGTAAATATTGTATATATATTTTCTAAATGTTGTGTTGGGTATATATTTCATCTGTTTCAGAGATGTGGTATGTTCTGCATCTTACTGATAGTAATGCTTATGTTCAGTGTATGCATCCTGGTTGATCTGATAGTGGTGTCACTTAATTTGGCTTTTCTTTTTCTGTATCTACGTGCACTGAATGTAAACTGAAACAAAGCTGAAATAGTACACCCACACATATTAACAACCAGAAGAGTACCACCACATATGTAATCATAAACTTGTGCCATTGAAGTCTTCAGTAATTATTTTTATTCATTAGAAAATGTGTGGTTCATTTCTTTTTTCATGGTTGAAAACTTTTCAGAGTAATAATTTCTTAAAATAGCAAATAGTTTCTTACAAAACAATATGGGAACTGATCCAAGTAGAGAATAAGTATGGGATTTTTGTTTTAACTGATTTAAGGTAATTTTGGGTACTTGCGTATTATCACAATCAGATTTTCGCGGTTGCGGAAATCGCATGCTGGCCTTGAAAACAAGTACAGGAAACACAGTAAGGTTTTATTTTACATCCTTGGTAATCAAGAATAACTTTGTATAACATTCAGGAAGACAAACAATTGCAGACATTTTCTTCCTGTTTGGCGTGCATTACACACGCACGTTTCAGTTCTCGCATACTGTTAAAAGTTGATCTTCAGCTTTTCTTTTACGAAACAGAAATGAAAGAAAAAACATGAAGTAATGTGCTGGTTTAACTGCATGAGTTTTATTTTTATGCAGTGAAATACATTTACTGAAGCTTCTTGTCGTATTTCCAAACATTTCTAATTTGAAGACAGGTAGCAAAACCTATTGAAGCAGTTTTTGCTTATCATAACAATGTGGTTCCTTACATCCCCCTGTTGTTGCATTTTGAACATTGCATAGTTTTGCAGAATGGTAAGTTTCTTTGTACTAACCTGATTTTAAATGTGAAGAGTAAACAAGCTACAATTTCAGTTGATCCCCCCCCAACACACGCACACAAAAAGAACTATATTGGCCAAACGAATGCAAAAGACAATCCATAAATTATTTGCTACTTTTTATTGTGAAACTGCAGGAAGCACGAAAGAGTGTTTCAGAGAAGTGAGTTAACAGTTGCCCCTGGGGGAGAAATAACACTGAGATAGCCGGTTAAAATCATTCAAATGAATAAAATAACACTTGAGTACTGGCCATGAACATTGAGACACTATATGCTGGACTTTGCTGCACTTGTAATCAGGAAGGCAGGATTTGTCATTCGCTGTAGGAGTGTGTAGTTCACCAGCAAAGTGAGAGACGCCAGGCAGGACTCAAAAATTGGCAGTAATTCCTCTCCCTACTTCATTCCATGTGTGTAACAATCTTATTTACTTGCTTACACTCCCGTTTGCAGCTTAATAAACCTATTGTGTCAGACACAGGACAAATTTCACAACCACGAAAACCTGGTTGCGATAATAGCAAGCACCTAATTTTGTAAACTTACATGTGAATGTAGCTGTGACAAATTTAATTTTTTTCCCCTTGTAATTTATTTTGCGTTCTAAAAATGGCTGATATGAAAGCCGACTTTGATTATATGATCATTTGAATGTAGTGTATTTTTCTGCTTATGTCCTATGAGAATTCTCAGCATTTTGTATGCATCAGCAATTGTTTGACGTCTGTCTACAGAAAATTTAAATAATTTAATTAGAAGTACATGTTACACATAAGCGTAGTAATTCTTTAATATTTAGGTGGTCTTTATTTGCAGCAAACCCTTTAGTGTGGTAGTAGCATGGTCACCCAGAGAACAGAGTGTGGTTGTGGATGTTACTCAGCAATTGGTAGGTGCTGACTGCTGTGATACAGGTGAGAATCTGTTCCTTCATACTGTGTTACATCCATGGTAATTAGATACATGAGCGCAGAATGAAGTGAGTACACGTTTTGTGCTGCATCACCACTACCCAGCATTTGATCCTCATTTTCTTTTCCAAAAGTTCTACTTGGAATTGAGTAGTTTCATGTGAGCAGCCCTGCCTTTGGAAGGCACAGCCATATGGGAGAAGAGAGAGAACCAATTCCCGAAAGAGTCTCTCACTGTGATTTGTGGATCAGAGGAATCACCTAATGAATTTAGGATTTGGAGAAGAAAAGAGAAGTAGAACAACTAGTGTTTATTCTTACTGCTGCAGTGACACTTTGGCTGTATGGATTGTATCTTGCCCAGGATACAACAACCGTCAAAATTCACTAAGCCCTGTCTCCCTCCCGCGCCTTCTCTCTGTCAGTTCTTACCACTTTGACAAGGAGCAGGTCTTAGAATTCACAGGACAGCAGTTTGCCTTTAGGCTTCTTTTCTGTCAGGTGAGTCCCAACAGGGGGGGAACCCTTCCACACAGAAATTGTTGCCCTTTTAACAAAATGTGGATATATTTTATTTTGTGACTAAAAGCTGTATTTCCCCTTTAAGAAGCCCAGTATTTTTTCAATATCAGTAGATCTGGTGGTGTCTTTTTTTTGGTCTGATTCAACCTTTCGGTTATTAGATCCAGTCAGATCTGACCTCTGCGCCTTTTAGAAGCTGTGGAATCAGGGCTCTGACTCCTCAACCACCCATAATTACACTCTCCCACCAAATACCTCAAATCTCGTTTGCCACCTTTTTGAGGCCGTTGACAGATATTTGTTCCTCCAAATTGTTTGTTGTCTCGGTGCCATCTCTGGCAGTTTATTTCTACCCTTCACCTCCCCTCTTAATTTCTCTCTTCTAACTTGGAAGCTACCACCTGCATATTTTTCTGGATGTGTTTTACATTTAGCTAGTGTTTAGTGATTTTCTTTGTGTCGGGACACTGGCGTATCTCGTCAATAGCTTGCCTTTCTGTGGCAGACAAGGTTCAAGTTTTAAAAATTGTTCGGCCTGTAGCCGCAGAATTTTACCACAGGGCCCACACTCCCTTTGTGTCTACTGCCTGGGGGCAGCTCTTCTTGATGTTGAATGCGAGGCACATACCTCTTTTGGTACCAAGGCCTTTCAGGGTTGTAGAGGTTTGAAGGGCCTTATCCCTGCTCTTGCAGGTGCCTCTAACCAGGCTTCTTCCACTGTTACTCCATCTGTGACCCCAGCTAAAACGGGGGAAATGACTAGAAAAAAGAAAAGGAGAAATCTAAGGAAAAAGAAAGGGAAAAAGACAATCATGAAGAGGTCAGACAAGACCAGGAAATGGGCACCAGTCCAACCAGAACGCTTGAATCCAGCACTGAAAATCCCAAAACATGGATCCGACTTATTCTCTGATCAGAAAACTGATGGGTCCACCTTGTTTCTCGCTGGAGCCCATGAGTCCGCTGACTCTGTTCACGTTTCATTGAGACCACCTTCAGCAGTTTTGTCATGCAAGTCTGTTCAGTCATCGAAGAGCCTTATTGAGCTGTATATCAGCAGGATAATGCAGAGGTTCCTTCGACCTGCAATTCGACCAGGTTCCCGGCACCATCCACACAAGACATTCTGAGAATGGCTCAGACAACCCCTCCATTGATATCTCCTCTTCTAGTCTGTCCATTGTATTTGAGGCCCATGGGTCCAAGTCTTCCAGGAGCACCCAGATCAGAGACATCAGTTTTGTCGACTTTGACTCTGCCATTGTTCCTTATTTTCTTGACTCCAATGCTTTTGAATCAATATGACTTTTCTTGGTTGGAGTCAGTGCCGGGGATCAAACAACTTTTGGAGCCAACTCTCCCTCTTGGCACTGAACAACTTGGCTCTGTTAACTTCAGATCTGGAGTGAGTCGGGGGAGGCACTTCCTACATGTCATTCTAAGGGTAGGCAAATCTCTTCAGCCCAGATCCTCACCTCAGCATTCAAGGGTTTTTGCTAGGCCAGAAGAAATGGTGCATTCTACACACTTGGCACCATCTCTGATGGCACAGTGGTAGCATTGCTGCCTCACAGCAGGAGGTTCTCCAGTTCAGTTTTCGGCTGGAGTGCCTTCTGTGTGGAGTCTGCATGTCCTCTGCATTTCTGTGGGTTTTCTCCGGGTACTCTGGTTTCACCCCACGTCACAAAGACATGCATCTAGAGCGTTTTTCCCTGGGCCTCTGCTGAAAATTGGCTTTGTTCCAAGTCGGACTTTCCTAGTAAACAAAAAATTAAAAAAAAAAAATGTCAACCCCTTTTGTACATTGTATCTGACTCTGCATATCGAGATCAACAGGGACAGTCGGTTTCATTCATTGTTAGGGCTGCTTGTCATGTGAGTTCCCAGACTGATTATGACCAATCTCCAGAAGGCCCATCAACGCAGGGACCCAGAAAAAAAGACTGCTAATAGAAGTTGCTTAGATTCCTCCTCAAAAGTCAGTCACAGAACAGACCGACTGGGATGAATGGGATGGATCCCCAAGATCTCCTGTAGAGGATGGCACCTTTGGCGTCATTTTTGTAATTGCTGAAACATTGAGGGGTTGGTCCACTGATGCACCCTTCCCTGAGGAGTCTGTTCCTCTCGAGGCTTTTGGAGCGCACTCTTCTACATCCTGGTTCTGTATCCCTAACTGATGCATTGATGGACCTGGTAGCTCAATGGGCTTGGAAGAATCATGATACAGTGGAGCCAATTCTTGAGACGCCAGGTAAAATCTTGGTCACACCTAAAGACAGAGCACACTGGAGCAAGGAGATCCTGGTAGATGCCATAGTTGGGCTGACAGCCACTAAAAAGGAACTCTCTAAGGGGAGTACATTTGTTCATCCTCCTAACAGGGAATCAAAAGCATTGGACAGGTGTGGGAAATGGACATGTATGGCAGTGACTTTCACACTCGAGAGCTGAACTGTCTGGCCTATGTGATGCTTTTCAAGAGGGACTTGACTAAGGAACTCACCAAGTCCCTTGTATGTAACCTACCGATGGACAGCCAAAAAAGAGTGGGATCCCAGTTGTCTAACAGTCGATGTCCCAACATATCCATGCATCAATTTTCTAATGCAGCTGATTGTATGGCAAGAGCAGCATGAACTGGCATAGCCATCTGCTGGCATGCCTGGATGTGCATGTGAGACTTTAAGGAAGACATCCTTTCTTAATGTCCTCGTTTGATGATTCCACACTTTTCGGACCAAAGTTTAAGGAAACTAACCAAGAATGATCATGATGGTAAGATCTTGTCTGCCATTGAAATTTCCTGCTCTACCCCACAGCGAACCTTTTCCAGGAACCAGAGGGGTGGTAGGAAGATGTGTTTCAGAACATCTCAAGGGTTCCATCAGGACACTCCTGCAGACAGGTAGGTCCTCACAAGGTGGGAGTGGGGAGGGGGAGTGTGAATTGATGTCTCCGCAGGGGCAGAGGTGGACTGCAGAGTCTGAGATTTCACAGTCCTTTTTCTGTGGAATTCTTCCAGTTCTCCTGAAGGATTGCCTGATTGCTGCACTTTGGAGGCATTTTGAGTTATGCTTATCCCTGCATCCTCAAGCCTGGCAGTCCATCACACTAGGTACTTGGGTGCTGAGGATAATCACCAGAAGCTGCATAATTCCCTTGGTTTCCCCTGTTCAAAAGAAAAAGATTCCCACAGTGATACCTGATCAGATGGAAGTCACAACAGTAGAAGGCTTAAAACTTAAAAAGAGTCCTCCAGCAGGTCTCCCTATACCAGTTAGAATCTGGAGTCTGTTCCAGGTTTTGTTTTTACTTCCAAAAAAGACAGGGGACCTAAGGCCAGTTGTAGACCTCTGTTATGTCAGTCAGTTTGTAAAGCAGACAAAATTCCAGATGGTTCAATTCTACCTCTCTTTTGAGGAAGGATGATTGGATGTACTCTGTAGATCTCCAGGATGCCTACTACCTATCAAGACAGTGCAATAAATTTCTCCATTTTTGGCTGGGAGCTAATCACTTCCAGTACCGGGCAGTGCCCTTTGGTCTCACTGCAACCCCCCTGGGTGTTAACCAAATGTATGGCAGTGGCTGCAGAGTATACCAGGCTGGCTTCTTAGCACTCCAGCAACAGATCTTCTGGTTCAGTAAAGGAACTTCTTGCTCCAGCTTCTTCAGAAGTCGGTCAGTCAAGCAAAGAGCCAGTTGACACACACACAACACATAACATTTATTGGATGCCAGCTAAATATGAGCAGACAGCCCAACCTCCCAGAGTCCAGGGTTGTATCTCTGTGTCAGTTAGCCTTTCAGGTTCTCCCAACACCCCTCGCAGAACTTATTCTGCTAGGTTCAATGGCTTTTTCCCGGTAAGGTGTCACCACAGCGGAACTCCGGTCCGCTAATGGTTGGCAGTAGATTTTTACGAAACGCCGAGGTGCCAACTTGTTGCCCAACCTTCAACAAAGGCACGCCCATTTATGCACACATGTCTTTCGAATACTACCCAACCGCGGGGAGGACATGCAGACTCCACACAGAAGCCACTCCGAGAATCGAACGGGAGAACCTCTTGCTGTTAGGTAACAACGCTTCGACAGTAACATTTGATATTCTTCGTGTTTCACTGTTGCAGTCATCACACTTGAGTTATCCTGCCAGGGATAGCCCTCAGTCGGCCCGAATACCAAAGGCTTAGTATTTCTGCGTCAGTTGCTGTCGCTCCAGGACTGATGTCAGGTCGTCAGTGGTATAAAAACAGGCAGCCAATGCCATTACATCAGTCTTTCTTGCCGAGGAGGACGAAGCAGAAGCAGTTCACACGAGTGCCGGTTGGCCACTACCTAAGTTTTCATTTTCAAAATTGAAGTTGAAGTCTTCTAAAGCAAAGTACCCCATTGGGGGGGATCCTTTTTTCTTGCTCTAACCGATGTCAGAAAAAGTTAACAATTGCTTCGCCTGTGGAAAGCAAATACCACACAGAGATTTCCATTCTTAATGTGGTACCTGTTTAGGCCCAGACCACGCCGTTCCTCGCTGTTAGTTTTGTGCTTTGTTCAACGCCAGAACTTTACATCGTCGGGCCCTTTTTCTAGCTAAATACTTTTGCTCTCAATTTCCATATTCCGAAATGGCATCGGTAAGCCGTCAATACCGATCTTCCGAAAAAACGTAAGGATAAAGAAAGACAGACCACACAGATCCAAAACTGCCGATGATGCTTTTGTTAAGCTAGTTGCCAGTTCGCCGGTACTCGGTGAGGTGCTTTCGCAGCCCCTGATGCCCGCTTCTTTGGATTCACAGGCCACTAACGAGACGCGTTTGGAGTCCGATATGCTGCAAGACTCTTCTTTGACTACGGAACCTGCTTATATCTCTACATTGGATGGGTCTGGAGCCACTTTGCAGGCACCGGCTTCTGAGGAAGCTCTTTGCACTACTGATATTCGACACAAACCGACTACTTCTTTTGCATCTTCAGTTCTTTCTAAAACTGAGTTTCTAAAGCCCAGGGTACAAACTACGCCTAAAAAAACGATGACCCAAGCTCAAGCACCTGCTTCCATGACTCAATCTCAAATGCTTAAAATGGCAGAAGACCTTATCATGCTGATTAGGGGAAGCCAGCCTACCCCTTGTCCCCAGCAGCTTTATCTGACCAAGAGTCCCACAACTTTGATGTTTCTGATTCTGAAGACATGCCCTTATCTGCTTATGAGGATTCAGATGCAGAGGAATCCATTCCTTCTGCCTCTCCTCCAGAGGATTTTTCTTTTGGTGAAACCCTACATACCTTGAGAGAGCATTCCCATTGGGAATGCCAGAATTATCCTCAGTCCAAAAAGAGACTCAGGGAATTTTTAGATTTACCACAGCACAGACCCTTAGCTGTCCCTCCTCTTCTGGATGTTGTGGATGATGTTTTCATGGAATCCAATTTAACTCCTGATACTCTACCTCCTGCTCCCAGAAAACCTGACCGGTATTAGAGTCCCTGACTCGCACAAATTATTGGACGCACCACTGAACAAAGACAATCTGTTTGGCACCAAAGCAGAAGCGGTTTTAAAAAAGATAGAAGAAAAAGCAAAATCTGTGCAGACAGTTAAAGACTTTTTGCAAGTCCACCCTGTGAGATTCAGTAGGCATTGCCCCTCAAAACACTGTTTTTTCCAGCCCCCTATAGGCTGGATAAGACTAGACCTAGGGGAAGCAAACCCCCCAGACAGCAGGCCCAGGGAATGCAGAGATCTAAGCAATGGAGTACCTCCACTTCTAAAACGGAGTGCTAAGCCACCCCCTTATGGAAAGAATTTGCAATGACTTTTCAACTATACCTATTACCCCTGCCCACCTGCTTATGCCCCTAGGAGGAAGGCTTGCCTCCCATGCAAAAAACTGGGCCTCCATCACCAACGATCGATGGGTCCTCAACATAGTGTCCCAGGGGTACACATTTTATTTCCACACACTGTCAGCCCCAAAAGGGGTCCCAGATCTTCCTTCAAACCAGTGGGCAGAGGCACAAAACCAAGTTCATTCTCTGCTCTCCATGAGGGCAATTCAGTCTGTTCCTGCAGACCAGATAGGCCAAGGTTTTTAGTCCAGACTTTTCCTGGTACCCAGAAAAGAGGGCACCTGGCGCCCAATCCTAGAACTATCCATTCTAAACACCTTCCTGGTGGTACCAAAATTAAAAATTCTCACCCTCCAGCAGCTTCTTCCTATGCTATCCAAAGATGCCTGGTTAGCCACTCTAGGCCTAAAAGAGGCCTGTCTGCACATCCCAGTCAGAGACTTGCAGGAAATATCTGCGTTTCAGGGCAGGATCTATGCATTATCATTTCTCTGTACTTCCCTTTGGCTTATTCACTGCTCCCAGAGTTTTCATAAAATGCCTGGCTCCAGCAATTGCTTTTTGCAGACAAAGAAATATTCAGTTTTACCCCTACTTGGACAACTGCCTGATTCAGGCAGACAGTCAGGAAAAGCTGTTGCAGCACCTGACATTTGTAAAAGACCTACTGACCTCACTGGTTTACACTTTAAATGAAAAGAAATCCAAACTAGTCCCCAGTCAGAAAATTGTATTCCTGGGAGCAAGCCTGGACACAGCATCCCAGATGGCATTTCTTACTCCAGAAAAACAAGCCTATCTGACAGGCTACTTCTCTCAACTGGCCACCAGAACCCAGTTATCTGCAAGGAAAATCCTGCAAGCTCTAAGGTTCATGGCCTCCTGCATTCTGCTAATTTCATATGCCAGACTGCATATGAGGAAACTTCAATGGTACTTGAAAAGCTTTTGGTGTCAGCATTCTCAGGACCTGGAAACTATTATACCTATGATACGTTGTCTAAGGAAAGGTTTTCTTTGGTGTGCAGCAGCATGCAACCACAACAAGGGACTTCACTTTTCACAAATCCATGCCGCCCAGACCCTAACCACAGACGCATCAGACTATGCCTGGGGTGCACACCTGGACAGCAGGTGCATTCAGGGCCGCTGGAGCCCAAATCAAATTAATGTGCACATCAACCAAAAAGAGATGCTAGCTGTTCAGCACGCTCTGACAGCTTTCAGACCCCTAGTTTCTCCAGGGCCTCTACTAATCAAAACAGACAACACCACAGTGATGTGGTACATTAACAACCAGGGAGGAACCCACTCTTACCCACTATGTAGGGCTAGCCATGACCCTTTGGCACAAGGCTTCAGCCATGCAGATTCACCTGCCAGCACAATTCCTGCCAGGCAACCAAAACTCTCGGGCAGATAACTTAAGTAAAAATCTCCTAGACCCACATGAGTGGCAATTAAACAACACCTTCAGCCTCGTAACCCAGAAATGGGGTACCCTGAAGGTGGACCTATTTGCCTCCCCCTACAACCACCATTTCAGCAAATTCTGCACCAGGGAACCTCACAGCAAGGCCTAGAAAGTGGATGTCCTAGCCTTCCAGTGGGTAAACCTCTCGATTTATGCATTTCCCCCTTTACCTCTTCTTACAAGTGTATTACTCAAAGTAAGGGAGGAAATCCTGATTGCCCTAGACTGGCTAAGCCAATACTGTTACCCACTACTGCGCAGTCTGTCACCTTTGCCTCCATGGCACCTCCCTCAGATTCCAACTCTCCTGACCTAGCAGAAGGGAGAGTTCTTGCATCTACAATTGCAGACCCTGAACCTGGCAGCCTGGCTTATTCCTTGACCTCTCCTCCAGTGGCCAGCCTAAGCAAGCAAGTCCTGGACATTATACGTGAAGCCAGATAACCCAGCACTCAAAATCCTTTTCTGACAAGTTGAAAAGGTATTGCTCCTGGATCCAGGATAAAGGAGCTGAACCAGCACAGCCCTTCTTGCCTCTCAAACTGGATTACCTAGAAGACCTGCTTCACAGGGGCCTATCCTTCTCTTCTATTAAAATCCATGCCTCTGCCATCTCTGCTTATTACAGTACAGAGCCACACCTCTCTTTTCACACCCCCTCATCAAGCAGGCCCTTAGATGCGCTAACAACTTAAGGCCACCCAGAAGAACCCCTACCCCAGCTTGGGACCTTAACTTTGTGTTTGAAAAGCTCACGCTTACCCCCCTTTGAGCCTGCAGCTTCAGCAGAGTTAAAATTCCTCTCTTGGAAAACAGCCTTGCTTATGGCCATCACTTCAGCTAGAAGAGTGTCTGAGCTACAAGCAGTCATGGCTGTGGAACCCTTCATAATTTTTCATGCTGATAGGGTCTTTCTCAGGACTAACCCAACTTTCATGCCTAAAGTGGTGTCCAGTGTGGCTCTCAGCCAATCTATTCATTTGCCCACCTTTTTCAATAAACCTCAAAATAAGGGGGAAAGAATCCTGCACTCTAGATGTGCACAGACAGCTCAGATTCTACCTGGATAGGACTAAGCCCTTCAGGATTGGGGGCTATTTTTGTGGTAAAAGTGTACTGCTTATGCAAGCTTCTAATCTACTTGTGTGTATTTTACAACTGGAAAGTGTTTTGGCAATGCTGAAAATGTTTTTACAGTTTTTAGTACTTTTGTACACTATGACAGCTTACCTGTTATTTTTTTGTCAGTGTGCACTCTGGTCAAGTGCTGTATTTCTAGCAGAGTTTAGTGTAGGTTTGTTTTAATTTTAACAGAAAAGGGAGCTGTGTAGTGAAGTGTAAGTTTCTGTTTGCTGCTCATGAGCACTTGTTTGACAGCTTACCTTCCAACAACCTCGTTCCAACACTGCAAACTGGAATTACTACAGCTTTCTTCCCTGTGGCATCAATACTTACTGTTGTTCTGCTGGCTGTTCTATGTACTTAAAAAGAAGAAATTACACAATAAAGAGCTGTTTTTACTATAGCGGATTCATACAGTGCCTCAGCCATGTGTGAATGAACCTGTAGTGACTGACCACTGTTGCTGAAGCCATGCACTTGCTTCTCCAGGCTCCTCTGCTGTAATCCTTTCAGTCACCCTGAGCTGGGGATCAACCACTTCCTCTTTGGTTGTTGCATTGTCCAGTTTGGTTACAGGAGAACCATATTGTGTCGGTGCGAGAGACACTTGGGGATCCTTCTGAAGCTATCTGGGAAGAGACGTCTTGACAGGGCTCAAGTCCCACCCACCCATTTCCTAGTCTGTCTTTTTTCAAGGTGGTGTTTGCAAAAAAAAAAAAAGTTTAGACATTGTTCATCTGAAGATTTGGTATTTGTTCAAAAAGATGATTTTCTTATCGCAGGCAGGTGAGTATTACAGGTTAATTCTAGTGCTCAGAAATGCTTCTCTGAGAGCAGTGATAGTTGAGAAATTCCTGAGGAACCTTTTTAGGATTCTGACATAGAGATATGGTTTCTTCTGCTGTAGATTTCCAAGCCCAAAACTCTGATTCTGGGGAAACTTGGTCCTTTTCACCTCCTTATTTCCAGGATGAATGAGATTTTTTTTTGTGAGAACAAATTGGACATTCCTCATAATTGGGAAGATAAGATATGATGTTATGTTGTCCATATCTTGCCTTCGTTCTTGCTGTTTGGGTTTGGAGCCGATCCTCTGCTCCGACTCTACTTTATACTATAGCTTGAGAGCTTTTACTGGCTCGAGGCTAGCCCCTATCCCAGCATGCCTAGCGGTAGTTACCCAGATCTTGTTTGCTGCTTGCAGCGTTGAGATTGCGGATACTGTCTCAGGCTAAGTGTTTTTTCTCCTCTTATATTTCTGAGCAAAAAAATTCTAGTTTAGCTTAGCTAATTTGTTAACTGTAGTTGACCTTAGCACTTCTGTCAATCCCTATCCCATCTGAGTGACTTGTTTTTTGTGTAGATAAATAGTTTTTTTCCTCTGGCCTTTCCCCTCTTTCAAACCCATTTAAATTAGAAGGTGGATGTTCATCGTGCATACAGCTGCAGTCATAACAGATGGGTTCTCCTGCCGTCAGGTGGGTCCTCGGTCGGCCGAATTCCAAAGTCTAGGTCCGGTGTCGGTTGTCGTCGCTTCTTCCCTGACGTCAGTGCGACAGGGGTATAAAGGAACCAGCCGACTCCATTTTCTTCAGTCTTTCTTGCCGCGCGGTGCCCGAAGCAGAAGCAGTTCGCAAGTGCCGGTTGGCCAGCTCCTGAGATTCCGAAAATTTGGAAACCGAAGTCTTCTTGAAAGCTAAGTACCCCGTTGGGGAAACTTTTCTTGCCTCAGACCGATGTCAGACAAAGTTAATAATTGTATTTCATGTGGGAAGCAAATACCGCATAAGGATTTCCATTCCCTCTGTATACCTTGTTTAGGCCCAGACCACGACGTCTCGGTCTGTCGCTTTTGTGCTACATTCAACAAACGCACCATTAAGTGTCGGGCGGAGTTCGCCCAGCATTATTTTGGGAAAGCATTTAACTGTATTATGTCGTTGGATACTCCGACTCCAGTTTTGTCTAAAAAACGCAAAGATAAGGACCGACACACGAGGTCCGCGGCCTCTACCGACACCACGCCAAAGCTGACTACACGTGGTCCGGTTCTCAGCGAGGCGCCTACTCAGCCCCTGACTACCGATGACACTTCTTTGGCGGTGTCTCCTGTGCCCGAGGTCGCAGGCTCCTCGGCCCACACCCTGACTACAGATACCGAAGCCACTCTTGGTGTTGAAACTCAGAATGTGGACAGGTCCACCTCCACTCAAGGTGTCTTCAGACCTTCCTCTTCTTTCTCCATCAAGGCTTTCACTAAGTCTAAAGCAGCCTTGCACTCTAAGAGACAAGCTACACAGGGCCCATCTCCAGGCCCCATGCCTAAGAAACAGATGATTAAAATGGCTGAGGATTTAATTACTCTTATTAGAGGTTTTCAGCCCCCACCAGACAAAAGGCCCAGAGTGGAGAAAGATTCCCCCTCCTCTGATCAGGGCTCCATTATTTCAGAGCACTCTGATGATCAGGAACATTCTTACTCCCCTTTTGAAGACTCTGATGTGGAGGAGTCCATCCCTTCTGTATCCCTCCCTGAGGATTACTCATTTGGGGAAACGCTGCATACCTTAAGGGAACACTTCCACTGGGAAGGCCAAGATTATTCAGATTCCAAGAAAAGGCTTAGGGAATTTCTCTTGCTACCTCAACACAGGCCTCTGGCTATACCTCCTGTCTAGGACATCCTAGATGATGTTTACTAGGAGGCCTGCCTTAACCCGGACTCTCTACCTCCAGCTCCAGTTAAGCCTGACGGGTACTACAGGGTTCCTGACTCGCACCAATTTCTATACAAAAGCCATGCTGCTGACCCAGAAACCATCTCACAGGGCCCCAAGGGAGTTAAGGCCTCCACTGCTAAAAATCCATTACCTTCCGAGAGAGACTCCAGATCCTTAGAAAGGTGGGGAAAAAAGGTATATACCTTGGCTACCTTAACCATGAGGGCCTTAAACTGTCAGTTCCATATGCTAAAATACCAACAGTTTTTGTTATCACAATTGAAAAGTAAAATGTCACAACCTGAACAACCAGACTTGAAGGAGTTGCAAGATTTGATGCATAGTGCAGAACAAGTGGGTAAGCATACCTTACAATGTGGTTTTGATGCTCTAGAGGCCTCATGTAGAGCTGCTGTTACAGGATCAGTCATACGTAGGCATGCCTGGCTCAAGGAACAAGCCTTGCCTGATCATGTTAAAGCTAAATTACTGGACACCCCTCTTCAAAAGGATGTACTATTTGGTGCTAATGCTGAGGAGGTATTAAGGAAAATGGAGGAAAAGGCTAAATCAATGAAAACTGTGAAAGATTTTCTACAGGTACAACCCCCACGTTTTAGTAGAAATTGGCCTTCCAAAAACTGGTCCTTTCCTGCCACGGACAGACCCCAAAGAGGCAGATACAGGCGCCCGAGGGGCAGAGGACGATCCCAAGGATCATTTAGAGGCAGACAATGGCAAACACCTACACCAAGAGGGGATGAGGATAGTTCACAGCCATTCAGAAAGCAAACCCAATGACTTTCCCCTTTGCATGCCAAGCAAGTCTCAAATGGCAGCCCCCTTAGGAGGAAAGCTGGCATTATTTTCAAAAAATTGGCATATTGTCACAAAGGACAAATGGATCCTGGACATTATAAACAGAGGCTACAAATTCCATTTTCACACCCTTCCAAAAATGAGAGGCATGCCAAACCTGCCACACAATCAAAGGGCAGAGGCACAAAGGCAAATTACAGATCTCATAAACATGAAAGCTATTCAAGAGGTACCTACGCACGAAAAAGGTCAAGGTTTTTATTCCAGGCTATTTCTGGTACCAAGGAAGGGAAAAGACTGGAGACCTATTTTGGACCTATCCATCCTAAACACATTTCTACTCGTACCAAAATTCAAGATGCTCACATCTACAGCAACTTCTTCCCATGCTGGGCAAGGAGTCTTGGCTGGTAACATTGGACCTCAAGGAGGCATACCTGCATGTCCCAATCAGACAAAATTGCAGAAGGTACCTCAGATTTCTTGCAGGTTCAACCCATTATCAATTCTCTGCATTGCCCTTTGGCTTATCTACTGCGCCCAGAGTATTCACGAAATGCCTGGCATCAGTAATTGCCTACTGCAGACTTCAAGGGATACAAATATACCCCTATTTGGACGACTGCCTGATCCAAGCGGACAGCAAGCACATTCTTCTGAAACATCTGGCTTATGTAATAATGTTGTTGAACTCTCTGGGATACACAGTCAACAAAAAGAAATCAAGGCTAATACCCTCTCGGAAAATAATTTTCCTGGGTGCCAATTTGGACACAAACACCCAGATGGCCTACCTCACGCCAGAGAAGCAGGGGCAACTAATTCAATACTTCAGAGCTCTAGCAAATTGCATCGGGCTGACTGCAAGGAAAATCCTGCAGGCTCTGGGATTCATGGCATCTTGCATCTTACTAATCCCATGTGCAAAGCTGCATATGAGGAAACTACAATGGTACCTGAAAAACATATGGTCTCAACACAGCCACAGTTTGGAAACAATAATACCACAAATTCCATGTCTGGAAAAGGAATTTCTGTGGTGGGCTCAAGCATGTCAAACAAACACAGGTCTTCCATTCAGCAAGCCTCAAGCAAATCAAGTCATCACAGCAGACGCCTTGGACTACACCTGGGGGGCGCACATGACAAATCGGTGCATTCAGGGCAAATGGTCCCAAAAAGGAAAGCACCTTCACATCAATCAGAAGGAAATGCTAGCAGTAATAAATGCTATTATAGCTTTCAAAGACCTTCTGAAACCAGGTCAACTATTGATAAGAACGGACAACACCACAGTTATGTGGTACATAAACAGGGAGGAACACATTCTTACCCCCTATGCAGACTGGCCATGTCACTTTGGAACATGGCCATGGACTTACAAATGGAACTACAAGCACAGTACTTGCCAGGCAAGGAAAACACGCTGGCAGACAACCTAAGCAGGAATATGACAGATCCACACGAATGGAAATTGCATCCAAAAGTTTTTACAGAAATAATCCAAGAATGGGGAAGGCCAGACATAGATCTCTTTGCCTCCCACAAAAATCACCAATTGACAAAATTCTGCTCAAGGATTTTCCATCCAAAGGCCTGGAGAGTGGACGCTCTCTCTTTCAGTTGGACATCAATGACAGTTTATGCCTTCCCACCTCTTCCTCTTCTGCCAAAAGTTCTATTGAAAACCAGAGCAGACAGACCAAGGATGATTCTCATTGCTCCGGACTGGCCAAGGCAACACTGGTACCCACTCCTGAGGAGCCTGACGCATTCCCCACCATGGACACTGCCTCTAATGCCTCTTCTTCTGACTCAGCACAGCTTCAAAACTCTTCACAGCCAGCTAAAAACACTCAATCTAGCCGCATGGAAGATTCCTTAGCATCACAACAGGCCCTACTCTCCAAGGAGGTGCAGAATGTCATTTTGGAGGCCAGAAGGCCATCAACTAAAAAAGCTTACTCCGCAAAATGGAAACGGTTTTGTGTCTGGAATGAGAAAAAGGGCCAGGATCCTGGAAAACTGAATTTACCTCAAATACTACAATATTTGGCTGAGCTGCTAAGCAGTGGACTTTCATTCTCCTCCATCAAAATCCATGCCTCAGCCATTTCTGCAGAATACAACACTGATCCACCTTTATTCTCTCACCCTCTTTTAAAACAGTTCCTCAGAGGGGCTAAGAATCTAAGACCTCCAAGGAAACAACCAATACCTGCTTGGGATCTTAATTTCATTCTGGAAAAACTGACCTTGCCTCCCTTTGAGCCAGCTGCCTCATCAGATTTGCAATATTTGTCCTGGAAAACAGCTTTCCTTCTGGCTATCACCTCAGCTCGTAGAGTTTCAGAACTACAGGCTCTCATGGCTGTCCAGCCTTTTATCATCTTCCATCAGGACAGAGTTTACTTACGAACCAACCCGTCCTTTATGCCGAAGGTGGTATCCAGTGTAGCTTTAAATCAGGCCATACATTTACCTACTTTTTATCCTAATCCTCAAAACAAAGGGGAGAGATTGCTACATTCCTTGGACATCCACAGACAACTGTGTTATTATTTGGACAGAACAAAGCCTTTCAGGAAATCAGAACAGCTCTTTGTGTCCTATGCTGTAGGAGCTCAAAGAAAGCCAATTTCCAAATAGACAATCTCAAAATGGATAGCCCACTGCATATGCTTTTGCTATTCCTTTCATGGCAAAACTGTACCTACAGGCATTAGATCTCATTCCACCAGGGCCACAGCCACCTCTGCAGCTTTCCTCAGAGGAATTCCTACCAAGGATATTTTGGAAGCAGCCACTTGGAGTTCTGTGCATACCTTCTCCAAGCACTACAACCTACCATTATACTCCAAATCTAGAGCAGGCTTTGCCACTGCAGTCTTGCAGGGCATTTTGGCTCCTCCTAGTTCCACCTAGTGCCTACCACCCCTTTCTTAGCTTTGGGATTCTACCCATCTGTTATGACTGCAGCTATTTGCATGATGAACATAGTACAGTTTTGTACCTACCATAAATGTAGATGTTTGAGTGCTAATACAGCTGCAGTCCAGGTTTCCCTCCCTCCTTCCCCTCTTGGGACAGGCCTATAGGCTAACACATCCTCGTACAACCTGATTGGGGTATTCATTTATGATGTATTTGCTTTCAACTACTGTATTTTGATTATATTGCACTGCATTATTACACAAATTTATGTATTGCCTTCCTTCTGGGGGCACCTGACATCTGGGGCAAGAAAAACTGAAGAAAATGGCGTCGGCTGGTTCCTTTATACCCCTGTCGCACTGGCGTCAGGGAAGAAGCGACGACAACCGACGCCGGACCTAGACTTTGGAATTCGGCCGACCGAGGACCCGCCTGACGGCAGGAGAACCCATCTGTTATGACTGCAGCTGTATTAGCACTCGAACATCTACATTTATGGTAGGTACAAAACTGTACTTTCTTCCCCTTCTTACCTTTAGTTTTTAAGGAGTTGCGTTTAAGTTAGAAGCTCTCCTTAGGTGGGGAGTTCGCTGTTTAACTTAGAGGCTCTCCCCCTTCTCTTTTTTCCCTGTCTGTTAAACAAAAAAAAATATTTCCAAGGATACTGGCAAGGTTTCGAAACCTTCTGGTTTCAAGAAATGCGACTCGTGTTGCCAAAGGATGCCCCTTACGGACAGGCACACGAGGTGTGTGTATTGTTTAGGACTTCTTCTCCTGCAGGACTCGTGCTCTATCTGGCATGCCTTTAGTTCACGAGTCCGACAGGAGAGAAGAAACAAGCTAATCTTGAGAGATTTGCCGAAGAGCCCCTTTGCTGCCATGGAGGGGACTCGGCCAGCTAATAAATCTGATAAAGTCAAGTCTTCATCCTCTTCGACTCCGAGTTCAGACCCGTCTAAGGACAAGGATAAGTCACAAGCCAAGTCGGACCCGACTTTCGATTTCGACAAGACATCTTTACCTACGGCTATATCTGTGTTTTCGGAGCCAGTAAGGTCACATAAGCGTTCCAGATCTCCTGCCTTGGAACCGGTGTGGTCTGCTCCACAGTCTCCATTATTACAATCTGTGGCGGGCAGTCACTGGTCTTCAACACATTCCTCTCTGTCATCCAGGAGTCTCTCGGATGATGATGCAAAGAGGCATGTTCTTCGTGTTTCACTGTTGCAGTCTTCACATTTGGGTTATCTGCTTGCAGTAGCCCTCAGTCGGCCAGATTATCAAAGTCTTTGGCCCTGCGTCAGTTGCTGTCTCATCTTCCATGACGTCAGGTGGTCAGGTATAAAGCATGCAGCCAACGCCATTACATCAGTCTGTCTTGTCGTGTAGTGCCCAAAGCAGAAGCAGTTCGCAAGTGCCGGTCGGCTGACTCCTGAAATTTTCGTTTTCGAGTTTCAGAACCGAAGTCTTCAACTAAAAGCTAAGTACCCCGTTGGAGAAACTTTTTCTTGCTGTAAACCGATGTCAGTAAAAGTAAATAATTGCATTACTTGTGGAAAGCAAATACCTCATAAAGATTTTCATTCATACTGTATTCCTTGCCTAGGCCCTGACCACGACGTACCTCGCTATCGGTTTTGTGCCTTATTTAAACCATGAACTGTCAGTCTGTATATTTACGCTGCAAAGTACTTAGGTGCTCGGTTCAGTTATCCTGATATGACTTCGGTAAGCCATCAGACTACTGACATTCCGAAAAAACGCAAAGATAAAGACAGAGACAGGCCGCCTAGGTTCAGAGCTGCTGACGACACTTCTCCTAAGCCAGTCGCCAGTTCGCCGGTACTCAGTGAGGTGCTTTCGCAGCCCCTGATACCCGCCACTTCAGATTCGCAAGCCTCTACTGAGTCCCCTCTGGTATGCCGCGAGATGCTTCAGCTGTGGAACCTGCGGATGTCTTTACCTTGGATGGGTCCGGAGCCGCTGTGCAGGCACCGGCTTATAAGGGTGTATTCAGGCCTACTGACTTGCATATTAAACAGACGCCATGTTCTTCTTCAAGGCCTAAAACTCGAACCATGCCTAGAAAACTGACGCCCAGACTGCATGGTCAGGCCTCTATGCCTAAAAAGCAAATGATAAGAATGGCTAAAGTCCTTATTACTTTAATCAGGGGAAGCCAGCCTTCCCCCTCTGAGACCTAAGACTGAGTTTGCATGATGCTTCTGAACAGGATTCTGAAATTTCTATTTACTCTGATGACCAAGATTTACCCTTGTCTACCTATGAGGATTCTGATGCTGAGGACTCCATTCCCTCTGCTTCTCCCCCAGAGGATTTCTCTTTTGGTGAAACCTTGCATACTCTCAGGGAGCATTTTCATTGGGAAAGTCATGATTTCTCTGATTCTAAAAAGAGGCTTAGGGATTTCTTACTCCTGCCCCAACACAGGCCTTTAGCCATACCTCCTGTACTAGACATTGTTGATGATGCCTTTTTGGAATCTGGCTTGGCCCCTGACTCTCTACCTCCTGATAGATATTGCAGGGTCCCTGACTCTCACAAGTTCCTTTTTAAAAATCCTACTGTGGATCCTGAGACAATTTCACAGGGACCCAAGGGCATTAAAGCTACTACTGTCAAAAATCCCTCCCCCTCTGATAGAGACTCCAGGGCGCTGGATAGATGGGGTAAGAAAGTATACACTTCTGCAACTTTGGCCATTAGGGCCTTGCACTGCCAGTTTTATATGTTAAAGTATCAGCAGCATATTATTGGATTGCTTAAACAGAAAATGATGTTGATTCCTGATTGTGCTGAAAATAAGGATTTACTGCATTCAGCTGAACAAGTTGGAAGACATACTTTGCAATGTGGTTTTGATTCACTAGAGGCATCTTGCAGGGTTGCTGTAACTGGGTCTGTACTTAGAAGGCATGCTTTGGCTTAAGGAGCAATCCTTGCTAGATCATGTTAAAGCAAAATTACTGGATGCTCCCTTAAACCAGGACCGCCTGTTTGGCAGCATGGCAGAAGTAGTTCTTAAAAAGATGGAGGAAAAAGCTAAATCTGTGGAAACTGTTAAAGATTTTTTACAAATACAAACTCCATGGTTTAGTAGGCATTGGCCTTCCAAAAATTGGCCCTTTCCTGCCTCTTCCAGACCTTCTCAGTCCAAACCCAGATCCAGCATAACTCCCAGGCTTGAGTCCCAGGGTACACACAGGACTAAGCAGTGGGGGAGGGGGTCTCCACTTCCAAATCTGGGAGTAATAAAACTCCCCCTATGGTAAACTGTTGCAAAGACTTATTTTTAAAACTTCTAAGCACTTCTCAACTGACTGCCCCTTTGGGGGAAAGATTGCTCTTCATGCAAATAACTGGGATCTCATTACCCAGGACAAATGAGTTTTAAATTTAGTGTCCCAGGGATACAGATTTCACTTCCACACGTTAACCAACACCAATCGGGTGGCTAGATCTACCCCCAAATCAGTGGGCAGAGGCCCAAAAGCAAGTACTCTCTCTCTCTCTCTCTTAAGCATGGGGGCTATTCATTTGGTACCAGAAGAGGAAAAGGGACAAGGTTTCTACTTGAGTCTTTTCCTGGAACCCAGAAAAGACGATTCATGGCTTCCTATCCTGGACCTGTCTACTCTAAACGCCTTCTTGGTGATTCCAAAATTCAAGATGCTGACTCTTCACCATTTGCTCCCTATGCTAGGCAAAGACGCCGGGTTGGCAACACTAGATTTAAAGGAAGCATATCTGCACATCCCAGTCAGAGAATCTTGCAGAAGATACCTCCGTTTCGAAGCAGGCTACATGCACTATCAGTTCTCTGCATTGCCCTTTGGCTTATCTACTGCGCCCAGGGTATTCACAAAGTGCCTAGCTCCAGTCATTGCATTTTGCAGGCAGAGAAATATTCAAATATACCCATATCTGGACGATTGTCTAATTCAGGCAGAAATCCAGGACATACTTTTGAATCTGGCCATTTTACAAAGGGTGCCAACTTGTCTGGGGTACACCATAAACGAAAAGATATCACAGCTGGTACCCTGTCAATAAATTCCTGGGAGCAAGCTTGAATACATCTTCCCAGATGGCTTTCCTTACGCCAGAGAAACAAATTCAACAGCCTACTTCAAACAAGTGGCCACCAAAACCCTGCTATCTGCAAGGTAAATACTTCAAGCCCTGGGGTTCATGGCCTCCTGCATTCTCCTAATTCCATATGCAAGACTGCATATGAGGAGACTACAGTGGTATCTAAAAAGCCTATGGTGTCAACATTCTCAGGATCTAGAAGCAATGATTCCTGTCATACCTTGCCTACGCCTAGAGTTCCTTTGGTGGGCAGAGGCCTGCCACCAAAACAAGGGGCTAACATTCACACTACACCCTGTCGCCCAAACCCTAACAACAGACGCATCGGACTATGCATGGTGGGGGGGGGGTCACCTGGCAGGGAAGTGCATTCAGGGCAAATGGAACCCAAATCAAATGCACCTTCATATCAATCAAAAAGAAATGTTAGCTGTACAGAATGCTCTGACATCCTTCAAGGGCCACATTCTTCCTGAACAATTAATGGTAAAGATGGACACCACTGTTGTGTTACATAAACAAGCAGGGGGGCACTCATTCTTACCCCCTCTGCAGACTAGCCATGGCATTGTGGAACACAGCCCTGAGTTACCAAGTGAATCTACAAGCTCAATTCCTGCCAGGAAAACTAAACACACTGGCAGACGAACTAAGCAGAAATCTCATGGACCCACCTGAGTGGAAACTGGAACCAAGGATTTTCAACTTGTTGACCAGCAAATGGGGGAGCCCAGGTATAGACATGTTTGCCTCCACCGTGCACAAGACCTCCCCACAAACCAGCTTGGAAAGTGGATGCTCTGTCTTTCAGCTGTAAAAACCTATAAGTTTATGCCTTCCCTCCTCTGCCTCTGCTCCTCAAAGTACTACTAAAGATCAAGCAAGACAAACCAAGGACGATTTTGATTGCACCAGACTGGCCACGCCAACACTGGTACCCCTTCGTGCAGTGTGTCACTGTTGGCGCCATGGCACCTGCCTCAGACTCCTACACTACTGTCTCAGCAGGTGAACCAGATTCTGTGCACTCAGCTTCAAACACTGAACCTAGCAGCCTGGCTAATTACCTAATCTCTCCTTTACCTTCTCTCAGTAAACCAGTGATGGATATCATTTTAGAAGCAAGGAGGCCTAGTACTAGAAAATCTTATGCTGAAAAATGGAAAAGATTCTGTGCCTGGAACCAATCTCAAAGGATGAGCACAGCAGTGCCCAATTTACCTCAGATTTTACAATACTTAACTTAAATGCATCACAAGGGCCTGGCTTTCTCCTCCATCAAAATTCATGCCTCAGCCATTTCAGCTCATTATAACACAGAACCTCCCCTCTTCTCTCATCCATTGCTCAAGAAATTCCTCAGAGGGGCCAAAAATTTGCGACCACCCAGGAGAGCTCCAACTCCAGCCGTGGACCTTAACTTTGTATTGGAAAAACTCATTCTTCCTCCTTTTGAGCTAGCTACTTCTACAGACTTAAAATTCCTTTCTTGGAAAACAGCTTTTCTTTTGGCAATCACTTCAGCAAGAAGGGTATGTGAATTACAGGCCCTTATGGCAGTGGAGCCTTTCATCATCTTTCATGCGGACAGGGTGTCCCTCAGGACCAACCCCTCCTTTTTGCCCAAGGTGGTATCCAGTGTGGCTCTTAATCAGTCCATTAATTTTCCAACCTCCTTTCCTAATCCTCAGAACAAAGGGGAATGGATACTGCACTCCTTAGATATGCACAGACAACTTAGATTCTACTTGGACAGGACTAAACCGCAAATGAAATCTGAACAACTGCTGGTGGCATTTGCTGCAGGGGCAGAGGGGAAGACTACTTCAGAGCAAACCATCTCCAAATGGATAGGCCATTGCATTCATTTCTGCTACAAGCACCATGGAAAATCTATCTCGCAGGG
The DNA here is from genome assembly GCF_019279795.1 of Protopterus annectens. Classification (NCBI taxonomy): domain Eukaryota; kingdom Metazoa; phylum Chordata; order Ceratodontiformes; family Protopteridae; genus Protopterus; species Protopterus annectens. The sequence continues at coordinate 1,097,224,440 of NC_056731.1, read as the reverse complement.
GATCAGACCCCACTCAACCAGGGCTACATCTACCTCTACAGCCTTTCTCAGAGGCGTCCCTACCAGGGACATCCTAGAAGCTGCTACCTGGAGTTCTGTGCATACTTTCACCAAGCATTACCATTTGCCAATTTTCTCTTAAATCCAGAGCTGGCTTTGCCACTGCAGTCTTGCAGGGCCTTATAGCTGGTTCTAATGCTATCTAAATTCCTCCTCCCATCCTTAGCTTTGGGAATCTACCCAAATGTGATGACTGCAACAGTGAAACACGAAAAACATAGTACAGTTGTGTACACTTACCATAAATGTAGATGTTGGAGTGTATTCACTGTTGCAGTCCTGGTTACCCTCCCTCCAGCCCCCTGACTTCTTTTGACTAATACCCTCTACTCTCCTTTACTATGCTTAAAAAGCTTTTTGGTGTATTTACTTTTTTGTTGGAGGTATAACCTTGTGTGTGTGTATGTATGTATGTGTGTATGTATATATATATATTATATTTAATTGCTTCCCATTAGGGGGGCACCTGACATCTGGGGCAAGAAAAACTGATGTAATGGCGTCGGCTGCATGCTTTATACCCCTGACTACCTGACATCATGAAAGATAAGACCGCAACAGACGCAGGACCCAAGACTTTGATAATCTGGCCGACTGAGGGCTACTGCAAGCAGATAACCCAAATGTGATGACTGCAACAGTGAATACACTCTAGCATCTACATTTATGGTAAGTGTACACAACTGTACTTTCTTTGGACACCAGTTTTTGCCAAAACACTTTCGGTCCCATCCCAGACGGTAATGGTGCAGACAGCCCAAACAACACCTGTCTTGATCCCTCCTCCTCCTCTGACTCCGGAACTGGGTTGTATGGAAGTTGTAGTGCTGGAGCCATCTGTTCCAGTAACCTCCTCTGGTCTTTTGGTTCCGATTACCGCTCTGATCTCCTTGATACCCCCTTCTATCGAAGGATCTGGGGGCCGATGCTCCCTCGTCAGCTCCGAGGGGGGGGGAGTGGAATTGGACCCTTGTCCGATCCTACTCTCCCTCTCGGAACTTCGGAGCAGGTCAGCTCGGCTCCTATATCAGCCTCGGAGCCTTCGGCCTCTGTTCGGAGGAAGTCTCCTGTGTCTTTGGAGCCAGAGATTCTTTTGGGTTGGGACCGCAACGCCTTTGAGGTGATGAGCATGCTGTCTGCTGAGATAGCTCCACCCTCGACTCCATTGGCTCCTTTGCCCTCGGTGCCGGTGTCCACCCCTGAACCTCCCCTCCACCCCAAGCGTGGGGAACCCATGCTCCAAGACGCCCCATTGGGCGATTCCACCTCGTCCGAAACCTCCTCTGAGCATCTCTCGGAAGAGGACTTGCAAGAGGAAGCATGTAGACTCTCCTGAATCCTTGACATCAGACTCAGACTTGGATGACTCAGAAGGGTCCCCATGGTCCCCCTTTGAAGAGGTCTCTTTTTCAGACATCATAGAAATCCGTAGACACGGGTGATTCAAAGTCACTTGCCCCTTCTGAAGACAAGTCAGTGTACCTGGATGCATTCGGTTCCCAACCCTCCACCTCTTGGATATCTCCTGCTTTCGACCCACTATTGCATATCTTCTGCTTTCGACCCACTATTGCATGCAGTGAGTCAGAAGGCTTGGAGCTGTCCAGACACGCTGGAACCAGTTCCGCGGAGGCCCAGTAAATTCATTACAGCCCCCTGAAGACAGGCTCTTGTCTAAAGGTGTTCCCATTGATGCTATGGTGGTGGCAGCAGCCACCAAGAAGGGATTAGCGGAAACTTCTTCATCTGTCCTTCCACTGAATAGAGTGTGGTACGATGGATGGATATGGGCAGCGTATGTTTCTTCGGTGACCTTTACACTCAGGTTGCTCCTGGGATCTCCTCAAGGAGTTAGGTGATACCTTACAGGATCCTAGAGCTTGGGTGCCTCGGACAAGGTGGCTTCACAGCTCACAACCTTGAATTCAGTTGTTAACTCCTCCATGCAGCTAATTTCTTATGAAGCCGATAGGGCGAGCAGGGCTGCAGGCACAGGGGTAGCCTTACGCAGACACTCCTGGATGCTCCTTTGTCATTTTGCAGAGCCCTTCAAGTCTTCCTTTACCAGCGCCCCCTTTGACGGCTCGTCCCTGTTCGGGCCTCGGGTAAAAGAGACCCTTACCAGGTGTGAACAGGATGGCAAAACTCTCTCTCGTTTTTCTGCTCCATCTAGGCCCTATCCTAAAGACCCGAAGACCAGAGAAATGTGGTTCTGGAAATCTCAGAGAGCTTCGCCTGACACACGTGGAGAATTTTCCCCCAGGGGCAGAGGGGGAAATAACGGAAGACGCTGACCTCATTGCAGGGTTGGTCCGCAGATCCAGGGTGACAGTGATACCTTGTCTGGTAGGCCCTTCTAGCGCTCTTGAAGGAAGGCCTGACTGTCCGACTGCAGAGACAGTCGGGGAGGGGGGGTTATCCTTGTACCCAAAAGCCTGGCAGACAATCACAGAAGATACATAGGTACTATCCATAATATCCGGAGGTTACAATATCCCCATCTCAGGACTTCCCCTATCAAAAAGACAGTACTCTATCCCAGGTGTTCCACCCAGTCTTCGGGATCAAGCAGACCTGGAGTTTAAAAGGTTGCTAAGAAAAAGTCATCCAGGAAGTCCCCATAGATCAAATTGGATCCGGAACTTACTCCAGGTTCTTTTTAGTTCCAAAGAAAACAGGGGACTTGAGACCCATTTTGGATCTCAACAGGCTGAACAAGTCAGTCAAGAAATCAAAGTAACACTGCAGTCCATTCTTCCATTTCTTGGACAGGACAATTGGATGTGCTCCATCGATCTCCAGGAATGTGTACTACCATATAAAAATCGACAGACCATCAAGGAGATATCTACGCTTCAGTTGGGAGCTAGTCACTATCAGTTCGGAGCTCTGCCCTTTGGTCTCACTACAGCCCCCCAGGGTGTTCACCAAATGCATGGCAGTAGTTGTGGCTCACCTGAGGTGTCATGAATTTCGGGTGTTTCCATATCTAGACGACTGGCTCCTTACTGCCACCACCAAGCATCAACTAATCAGGGCAAGGGAATACACAATCCACTCTTGTTCTCAACTTGGGAACACCATAAACTACGAAAAATCTGCCTTGTTGCCTTGTCAGTATATTACCTTTATAGGGGGCAGATTTAGACACAATGACCATGATAGCAAAGCTGCCTCAAGAAAGAGTATTAACGATCCGTTGCCAAGTTGTCATACTGTTCACACTCAAGAGGATTCAAGCAAGATTTGTCCTCAAGGTCCTGGGTTCTATGGTGGCAGCAATCACGCTGGTCCCTATGGCTCTCTTCCACATGAGAATTCTACAGTGGCTTCTATTTGCACAATGGTCATTCCAGGATTTACCCATATCACATCAGATTCTGATCACAGAATCATGCAAAAGGGATCTGGAGTGGTGGCTTCACTCCCCTATAGTAACAATAGGTAGGCCATTTCTATCCCCCCAACCTGTAGCCACAGTGACCACGGACGCTTCCCAGATGGGGGGGGGGGGGCATTATCTGGGACAGACTGTTCAGGGGATTTGGCAGGAGCACAAGTACCCCTTGCATATCAATGTCCTGGAGATGAGAGCAGTGCTCCTGGCGTTGCAAGCACTTAAGGACTCTCTAACTACAGGGACTGTAGCAGTTCAAACGGATAATATGTCGGTAGTATGGTACATCAACAAACAGGGTGGAACCAGGTCTTACCCCTTGTGTTGAGAGGCTCTACGAGTTTTGCAATGGGCGATGTCTTTCCAGCGCTTTCTGATTGCAAAGCACATACCGGGGAAATCCAGCGTGATAGCGGACAAGCTCAGCCGGGCTATCCTGATGCCCCATGAGTGGTCCCTGAAGCAGGAAGTTGCGGATTTGATTTTTCACAAATGGGGCCAGCCATGCTGCGATCTGTTTGCCTACCCCCTCATCAACAAATGCAGCAGCTACTTTGCCCTAGTCCCACCACTGGGACAGATACCCAGGGCCGCTCTTGTTCACAATTTGCCCCCGGGACTGCTTTATGCCTTTCCACATTTTCCCCTGATCCCCAATGTTCTTCAGAAAGCACAGTCATTCGGTTGCAAGTTAATCCTCATTGCCCCTTACTGGTCTCATCAGATATGGTTCCCATTCCTTTGGCCTCGCCTGCAAAGGGAGTTTTGGATCCTGGACCCCAGTGCCAGATCTTTTGAGACATCAGTCGGGGCCTCTCCAGCCATCCATTCAAACTCTCAAACTCACAGCTTGGTTTCTCCACTTCTGGTCTTGGCCAGGCTTCCCGATGTTTCACCAGCATTTCAGCACATTTTGATTTCCTCCCATAAGCCCACTACTAGGAGACTTTATGCTAGTAAATGGAAGAGGTTCTCTTGTTGGGGAGGCAAAAATCAGGTTGATCCTTTTACTGCTCCCATTTCAAAGATTCTAGAATTTCTCGCTGAAACATTTGACCAAGGAGCAGCTGCAGCTACTTTCCGAGTTCAGTTAGCTGCCATTTCAGATTTCCGTGTGGGAGAAATGGGTTCCAATATCATCCCATAGGTTATGCAAGGCTTTCTTAAAAGGTACTACCCTATTAAGACCTCCAATAAGAGAACCTCTTCCCACCTGGAATCTAAATTTAGTTTTAGACACTCTGATTCTTCCTTCCAAGTCAGAAATTTGAGCAGACAAGAAGCAGATGGTTCGAAGGAAGACCCGTTTTTTGGTTGCAATTACTTCAGCTAAAAGGGTCTCAGAATTACAGGCTTTATCTATTCATACCCCTTACTTGATATTCCATAAAGATCGGGTTTATCTCAGAAACAACCCCTCTTTCTTACCCAGGTATGTTCTTACTACAATCTGAATCTATCCACAGAGCTTCCTGTGTTCTTCCCCAATCATGGCAACAAGGCAGTGTGTAAGCTACATCAATTGGATGTTCGTAGACAGTTACATTTCTATTTACACAGGACCAAGGAATTTAGAAAATCTGATCAGTTGTTCATATCCTTTACGGACAATAAAAGGTTGTGCAGTCTCAAAGGTGACTTTATCAAAGTGGCTTTCAGACACTATAAAACATGTCTACGAATTGCATAAACAAACACTTCCAGGGAAAATTAAAGGGCACTCAAGGGCCTTGTCTACTTCTCTTGCCTTTCAAGCCAGATTGCCTTTGGATTCGATCTGTGCAGCAGCTACTTGGGCTAATCCTCATACCTTTATCACTTATTACAAAGTAGATGTAGCCTCCCGGAACAGGGCATCCTTTGGTTCCATGGTCCTGAAGAGTTGTTTCCAGTGAGCCACCCAAAAACCAGGTGCTGGGGATGGTGTCCCAAACAGCAAGAATGAAGGCGAGATATGGACAACATAAAGAAGTTATGTACTCACCATAACATTCCATGTTTGTTGTCCTTGATCTCGCCTTCCTTGCTTCCGTCCCTTCCTCCCTCCTTCCCCCTTACTGGAGGATCGAGAGGAATCCCTTGTTTAATTGGCTGTACTGGCTGGGTTTCCTTTATACCATACCTTATGGTTAGTCTCAGTCTACTACTATTACTATTGTGGAGGGATCACACCTTTATTTGTAGGTGCCATCAGATATGTAAAGTAGTGTATATCTCTTGTCTATTTATATGGTCTAGTGTTGGGTTATCACAAATGAGATCTGGGTAACTACCGCTAGTCATGCTGGGATAGGGGCTAGCCTCGAGCCAGTAAAAGCTCTCGAGCTATAGTATACAGCCGAGTCCGAGCAGTGGATCAGCTCCGAACCCAAACAACAAGAAGGAAGGTGAGATCATGGACAACAAACATGGAATGTTGTGGTGAGTACATAACTTCTTTTTACAAGTGGATATACCTCATTCTACATGAATTCATCTTAGATGTTCATCGTGCATACAGCTGCAGTAATCACAGATGGGTTTTCTGCCGTCAGGCGGGTCCTCGGTCGGCCGAATTCCAAAGTCTAGGTCCGGCGTCGGTTGTCGTCACTTTTTTTCCTGACGTCAGTGCGACAGGGGTATATAAGACACAGCCGACGCCATATTCTTCAGTCTTTTTTGTCGCGCGGTGCCCGAAGCAGAAGCAGTTTGCAAGTGCCGGTCGGCCATCTTCTGAAATTACGAATAATTGGAAACCGAAGTCTTCTTTAAAGCTAAGTACCCCATTGGGGAAACTTTTCTTGCCTCAGACCGATGTCAGACAAAGTTAACAATTGTATTTCTTGTGGGAAGCAAATACCGCATAAGGATTTCCATTCCCTCTGCATACCTTGTTTAGGCCCAGACCACGACGTCTCGGCCTGTCGCTTTTGCGCTACTTTCAATAAACGCACTATTAAGCGTCGGGCGGAGTTTGCCCAGCACTGTTTTGGTAAAACCTTAGATTATAAAATGTCGTCGGATACTCCGACTACCGTTTTGTCCAAAAAAACGCAAGGACAAAGACTGACACGCGAGGCCCGCGGTCTCCACCGACACCACGCCAAAACCGGCTACACGTGGTCCGGTTCTCAGCAAGGCGCCTACGCAGCTCCTGACTACCGACGACACTTCTTTGGCGGTGTCCTCTGTAACCGAGACCGCAGGTACCTCTGCCCATACCCAGACTACAACCACCGAAGCCACTGTGAGTGTTGAGCCTCCTAATGTGGATAGGTCCACTTCCACCCATGGTGTTTTTAGACCCTCATCTTCCTTCTCCATTAAGGCCTTTACTAAGTCCAAATCAGCCATGCATCCCAAGAGGCCCGTTGCACAGGGCCAATCTCCAGGCCCCATGCCTAAAATGCAGATGCTAAAAATGGCTGAGGATTTAATTACTCTTATCAGGGGTTCCCAGCCCCCTCCAGACAAGAGACCCCGAGTGGAGGAAGCTTCTCCCTCTTCTGACCAGGATTCCATTTTTTCAGAACATTCTGATGAAGAGGAACACTCGTACTCCCCTTTTGAAAATTCGGATGCTGAGCAGTCCATTCCTTCTGTATCTCCCCCAGAGGATTTCTCTTTTGGGGAAACCTTGCACACCTTGAGGGAACACTTCCATCGGGAAGGCCAAGACTTTTCTGATTCCAAGAAAAGACTTAGGGAATTTCTTTTGTTACCTCAGCACAGACCTCTGGCGATACCTCCTGTCTTGGACATACTTGATGATGTTTACTCGGAGGCTTGCCTAAATCCGGATACCCTGCCTCCTGCCCCAGTCAAGCCTGATAGGTACTACAGAGTTCCTACCTCTCACCAATTTCTTTACAAAAGCCATAATGCTGACCCTGAAACCATTTCTCAAGGCCCCAAGGGAATGAAGGCCTCTACTGCTAAGAATCCACTACCTTCGAAGAGAGTCTAGATCCTTAGAAAGGTGGGGAAAAAGGTATATACCTCGCCACCCTAGCCATGAGGGCCTTAAATTGTCAATTCCATATGCTTAAATATCAGCAGTTTCTGTTATCACAATTAAGAAATAAAATGTCTCAACCTGAACAACCAGATTTGAAGGAGTTGCAGGATATGATGCATAGTGCAGAACAAGTGGGTAAACACACCTTACAATGTGGCTATGATGCCCTAGAGGCCTCAAGTAGAGCTGCTGTGACAGGATCAGTCATTCGTAGACATGCCTGGCTTAGAGAACAAACCTTGCCTGACCATGTTAAAGCTAAGCTACTAGATGCTCCTTTACAAAAGGATGTACTATTTGGTACTAATGCTGAGGAGATACTACGGAAAATGGAAGAAAAAGCTAAATCTATGCAAACTGTCAAAGCTTTTCTACAGGTTCAACCACCACGTTTTAGCAGAAATTGGCCTGCAAAGAACTGGTCCTTTCCAGCCACGGACAAGCCACAAAGAGGTAGATACAGGCGCACAAGGGGCAGAGGACAACCTCAAGGATCATATAGAGGCAGACAATGGCAAACTCCAGCAACAAGAGGTGGCTAAGACAGTGCACAGCAATACAAGAAACAAACCCAATGACTTCCCCCTTTCCATGCCAAGCAAGTCTCAGCTGGCAGCACCCTTGGGAGGAAAGCTGGCATTATTTACAAGAAATTGGCATATTATCACAACAGACAAATGGATCCTGGACATTATAAACAGAGGCTACAGATTTCACTTTCACACTCTTCCAAAAATGAGAGGCATGCCGAACCTGCCACACAATCAAAGGGCAGAGGCTCAGATACAAATTTCAAAGCTTATGGCCATGAAAGCTATTCAAGAGGTACCTACTCACGAACAAGGTCAAGGATTTTATTCCAGACTTTTTCTGGTACCAAGGAAAGGAACCGACTGGAGACCCATTTTGGACTTATCCATCCTAAACACATTTCTACTCGTACCAAAATTCAAGATGCTCACATTACAGCAGCTTCTTCCCATGCTGGGCAAGGAGTTTTGGCTGGTGACATTGGACCTCAAGGAGGCATACCTGCATGTCCCAATCAGACAAAGCTGCAGAAGATACCTCAGATTTCTGGCAGGTTCAATCCACTATCAATTCTCTGCATTGCCCTTTGGCTTATCTACTGCACCCAGAGTATTCACGAAATGCCTGGCATCAGTAATTGCCTACTGCAGACTTCAAGGGATACAAATTTACCCTTATTTGGATGACTGTCTGATCCAAGCGGACAACAAGCACCTACTTCTGGAACATCTGGCTTATGTAACACGGTTATTGAATTCTCTGGGATACACAGTCAACAAGGAGAAATCCAGGCTAACACCATCTCAGAAAATAACTTTCCTGGGTGCCAACTTGGACACAAACACCCAGATGGCCTATCCTACGCCAGAAAAACAAGGGCAACTAACTCATTACTTCAAAATACTAGCAAATTGTACCAGGCTCACTGCAAGGAAAATCCTGCAGGCTCTGGGCTTCATGGCATCTTGCATTCTTCTAATCCCATGTGCAAAGTTGCATATGAGGAAACTGGTACCTAAAAAACCTATGGTCTCAACACAGCCACAGTTTGGAAACAATAATACCAATAATTCCATGTTTGCAAAAGGAATTTCTATGGTGGGCCCAAGCATGCCAAACAAACACAGGTCTTCCATTCTGCAAGCCTCAAGCAAATCAAGTCATCACAACAGACGCCTCAGACTACGCCTGGGGGCGCACATGACAGACAGGTGCATTCAGGGCAAATGGTCCCAAAAGGAAAAACACCTTCACATCAATCAAAAAGAAATGCTAGCAGTGATAAATGCAATTACAATTTTCAAGGACCTCCTGCATCCAGGGCAATTATTGATAAGAACAGACAACACCACAGTAATGTGGTACATAAACAAACAAGGTGGAACACATTCATACCCCCTGTGCAGGCTAGCCATGTCGCTTTGGAACTTGGCTCTGGAATGGCAAATCGAACTTCAAGCACAGTACTTGCCAGGATTGGAAAACATGCTGGCAGACAATCTAAGCAGAAATATGACAGATCCACACGAATGGAAGTTACATCCTCAAGTGTTTACAAAGATAATCCAAGCGTGGGGAAGACCAGACCTAGATCTCTTCGCCTCCCACAGGAACCATCAATTGAAAAAGTTCTGTTCCAAGGACTTTTCATCCAAAGGCCTGGAGAGTGGACGCCCTTTCTTTCAGTTGGGCAACATGGACAGTTTATGCTTTCCCACCTTTGCCTCTTCTGCCCAAGGTGCTCTTGAAAGCAAGAGCAGACAGACCGAAGATGATACTGATTGCTCCAGACTGGCCAAGACAACACTGGTACCCACTCCTGAGGAGCCTAACATGTACTCCTCCCTGGACCCTACCTCTAATGCCTCTTCTACTGACTCAGCACAGCTACAAAACTCTTCACAGTCAGCTGAAAACTCTCAATCTGGCTGCATGGAAAATTCCTTAACACCACAACAGACCCTACTCTCCAAAGAGGTGCAGGATGTCATTTTGGAGGCCAGAAGGCCATCTACTAGAAAGGCTTACTCTGCAAAATGGAAACGTTTTTGCGCTTGGAATGAGAAAAAAGGCCAGGATCCTAGAAAACTGAATTTGCCTCAGATATTACAGTATCTAACTGAGCTGTTGAACAGTGGACTTTCATTTTCCTCCATCAAAATTCATGCCTCAGCCATTTCTGCAGAATACAACACTGATCCACCCTTTTTCTCTCACCCACTTTTAAGACAAGTTCCTCAGAGGAGCTAAGAATATAAGGCCTCCAAGGAAACAACCAATACCAGCCTGGGATCTTAACTACATTCTAGAAAAATTAACATTACCTCCCTTTGAACCAGCTGCCTCTACGGATTTGCAATATTTGTCCTGGAAAACAGCCTTCCTTCTGGCCATTACCTCAGCTCGTAGGGTTTCGGAACTACAAGCCCTCATGGCTGTGCAGCCCTTTCTCATCTTCCATCAGGACAGGGTTTCCCTACGAACCAACCCTTCATTTATGCCTAAGGGTAGTATCCAGGGTAGCTTTAAATCAGGCCATACACTTACCTACATTTTACCCCAATCCTCAAAACAAAGGGGAAAGGCTGCTACATTCCTTAGACATCCATAGACAGCTACGTTACTATTTGGACAGAACACAGCCCTTCAGGAAATCAGAACAACTTTTTGTGTCTTATGCTGTAGGAGCTCAAGGGAAGCCAATTTCCAAACAGACAATTTCAAAATGGGTAGGCCATTGCATACGGTTTTGTTACTCCTTTCATGGCAAAACTGTTCCTACAGGCATCAGATCCCACTCCACAAGGGCCACAGCTACCTCTACAGCCTTCCTCAGAGGAGTCCCTACCAAAGATATTTTGGAGGCAGCCACTTGGAGTTCTGTGCATACCTTCACAAAACACTACCCACCTGCCTTTATATTCCAAAACTAGAGCAGGCTTTGCCACTGCTGTGTTGCAGGGCATTCTGGCTGCACCCAGTTCCACCTAGTGCCTACCACCCTGTGCGTAGCTTTGGGATTCTACCCATCTGTGATTACTGCAGCTGTATGCACGATGAACATAGTACAGTTTTGTATCTACCATAAATGTAGATGTTAGAGTGCTAATACAGCTGCAGTACAGGTTTCCCTCCCTCCTTCCCCTCTTGGTAAAGGCCTAGTGGCTAACACCTCCTCATACAACCTAATTTGGGTTATCCTTCTATGGTGTATTTGCTTGCAACTACTGATTTTTGATTATATTGCATTGCTTGACTATATATATATATATATATATATATATATATATATATATATATATAATTTATGTATTGCCTTCCTTCTGGGGGCACCTGACATCTGGGGCAAGAAAGACTGACGAATATGGCGTCGGCTGTGTCTTGTATACCACTGTCGCACTGACGTCAGGAAAGAAAGCGACGACAACCGACGCCGGACCTAGACTTTGGAATTCGGCCGACCGAGGACCCGCCTGACGGCAGAAAACCCATCTGTGATTACTGCAGCTGTATTAGCACTCGAACATCTACATTTATGGTAGGTACAAAACTGTACTTTTGCCAGCCTTGGAGGATGTGTTTAATGCCATCTGTAATGATCAAGACCCTCAACCTAAAAAGGCAGATAGACTTTGTAAATAAAGTACCTCAAACTAAGACATTTTTGTTTTCTAATCTTAGATCAGACCTAGCTGCTCTCTCTACCTCCTCACCAGCAAAAAACAGACTGTTTGTCAGTACCAACCTCTCCCCTGTGGGCAAAGAAGACAAGGTAATGGATTTATTTGGTAAGAGCATTTTCTCTTCTTTGACTTTAGCTTATAGAATTCTTAACTACCAGGCATATATGTGGAAGTTCATTCTGTTAAGTGCAGACAGTTTGCGGGATTACTCTACCATACTTCCTTAAAGAATTGCTTCCTTCTGAACCCTGTTTCTAATCTTTTTCAAGTACCATAACACACTTTGAAAGCTGTGCATGATTGTGCAGATACAGGGCCACTGCTGCAGTTTTGAGGAGGTATGCCTGGATATGTAACCAAACATTTGCTGATGAAGTTTGTCTGAAATTTCGAATTCTGTTTTAGATGGGGTGGTTTTGTTTGGCCCTTTGCTGTTCAGGTCCTCAACTGATTTGATGAAAAACTTAGGTTAATTCTGTGAATGTCTTAAGATTTTTCTAGCCGCACTTTGCACATATCACAAATCATCTTTTGTTTTTTAAAAGCTAAACAAGCAATCCATGCCATCTCAAGGGAAAAACAGCAAGGCACAAGAAAAAAAAAGAGAGATTGCAGGAGAGGAACAAGAAGAACAAGGATATTTTTCTAAAAAAGGAAGTCTAATACTTCAGAATGTGTACTAGCATTCTGCCCCCATCCTCTCCCCTCCTGCCCTAATCTGTCTCAAAACTGGCTCTTCTCATTCCCCATTGGCAGCAGATTGTTTCAGACTCCCTGGTGCTAAAATTGGGTTAGAGTTAACACTGCAAATAATACCTTCATTCATTGGAATTCCTCTCAATCCACCAAACCAGAGTTGTTTCCTCAAGTTCTTCAGGATTTACTCAACCTAGGAGTACCAGAATGAGTGTCTTTAGATCAAATGGCCAAAGACTTCTAATCCAAAATGTTTGTTTCCAGAGAAAGAACATGTGTAGAAACCAGTTCTAGAGTTTTCTTTTTTCAGTCCATATGTAAAGGTACCAAAATTGAATTGCCGATCCTTCAAATTGTTACCATTTATTCCTCCTTTGAGTTTCATGGTAACGTTAGACATAAAGGATGGTTATGACATCCCCATACCCTCAGTCTTCAAGAGGTTTCCCTGACTTTGTGTACCTGGGTCACATTAGATGTCCATCATATTGATTACTGCTGCTGTAATCTAAGCTATGTAGATTATATTCTGCTAAGGATATAACAGCTGGCAAGCTTCAGGGCATCTTCCACTCTCTCCAACTGTTAGCTTGAGCTGACCTGAATAAAAGACAGGTTTGAGCACCAAGTCCTTAAAAGCTTCCCTATTGCTGAAGAGAGTGCTGCTGTACAGGCTTTCTAGGATCGATGGTCAGCGTACACTAATGTTCTTCATAGTCAATGTTGCAGTACTAATCTTTCTGTCGTCCTGTCTTGTAGAAGCCCACAACCATCCCAATATCCAGAGTCTTGGCTTCGTCCTGAGCCAATGGATGCTCTGTGACAGACATCCGGGTATAAGAAAGGCATCAGGTGCCATCTTCAGTTCTTTCTAGCTGTGCAGTCCAGTGCCTTTCACATGTGTTTTGTACACTTAGTCTTTTGGTCTGCTCGTTTTTTCAGAGTTACTCTGCTTCCAGACAGATGGGTACCCCGTTTGGGGAAATTTCTTCTCCAGTTAATGTTCAAAAAGATTAATAACTGTTTCTCCTATGGGAAACAAATCCTGTATAAAGATTTTCACTCATTTTGCTTGGATCCACAGCACAACGTCTCTACTCTAATTGTGATAAGTTCCAGAGAAACCTCACATTCTTTTTTCTGAGGCTTCTCTGACTCCAACCAAAAGAACAAGAGAATTAGCTTTCAAAGAGGCGGAAGATTGGAAGATGAGGAAGAGCACTTTCATTCCAGTCATTTACAACCCCAAACCTGTCCAGACTTGGACTGTAATGATGCTCTTATCAGCTTCCCCTTCTGAACACCTTTTCTTTGGAGATTTATTACATAAAATGAAAGAAGCTTTCAACTGGGAAAGCAGTTCTTCCAGGACAGCTACATTACAGGGAGCCATTAAGCTTACCTTCTCCTAGACCATTGGCTATTCCTGCAGTACCCATTGTACCAGATGATGTTTTTGAGGACATAACCCTACATCCTGACTCCTTACCACTCGAGCCTAGGAAACCAGACAGATTTTAAGGTTGCTTGACTCGCACAAGCATTTCTAAAAAAAATCCCAAAGCTGATCCCTTTGTTGTCTCCAGTGAATCTACTGAAGGGGATGTTCATCGTGCATACAGCTGCAGTCATAGCAGATGGGTTTTCCTGCCGTCAGGCGGGTCCTCAGTCGGCCGAATTCCAAAGTCTAGGTCCGGCGTCGGATGTCGTCGCTTCTTCCCTGACGTCAGTGCGACAGGGGTATAAAAGAGCCAGCCGACACCATTTTCTTCAGTCTTTCTTGCCGCGCGGTGCCCGAAGCAGAAGCAGTTCGTAAGTGCCGGTCGGCCAGCTCCTGAGAATACGAATATTTTTCAACCGAAGTCTTCTTGAAAGCTAAGTACCCCGTTGGGGAAACTTTTCTTGCCTCAGACTGATGTCAGACAAAGTTAATAATTGCATTTCATGTGGGAAGCAAATACCGCATAAGGATTTTCATTCCCTCTGCATTCCTTGCTTAGGCCCAGACCACAACGTCTCGGCCTGTCGTTTTTGTGCTACATTCAACAGACGCACTATTAAGCGTCGGGTGGAGTTCGCCCAACACTATTTTGGCAAAAAGTTTAATTACATTATGTCGTCGGATGCTCCGACTCCAGTTTTGAGTAAAAGACGCAAAGATAAGGACCGACATACGAGATCCGCGACTTCTACTGACACCACGCTAAAGCCGACTACAGGTGCTCCGGTTCTCAGCGAGGCGCCTACGCAGCCCCTGACTACCGATGACACTTCATTGGCGGTGTCTTCTGTGCCCGAAATCGCAAGCTCTTCGGCCCACACCCCGACTACAGATACCGAAGCCTCTCTTGGCGGGGAAACTCAGAGTTTAGATAGGCCTGCCACCTCTCAAGGTGTCTTCAGGCCGCCTTCTTTTTCCATCAAGGCTTTCACTAAGTCTAAAGCAGCCATGCATACTAAAAGACAAGCTCCACAGGGTCCCTCTCAAGGCCCCATGCCTAAAAAGCAGATGCTCAAAATGGCTGAAGATTTGATTACTCTTATCAGGGGTTCCCAACCCCCCCCCCCCCCCGGACAAAAGGCCCAGAGTGGAGGAAGAATCCCCTTCCTCGGACCAGGCCTCCATTATTTCAGAACACTCTGAAGACCAGGAACATTCATACTCCCCTTTTGAAGATTCTGATGCAGAGGAGTCCATTCCCTCTGTCCCCCCCCCCCCCTGAGGATTACTCTTTTGTGGAAACCTTACATACCTTGAGGGAACGCTTCCACTGGGAAGGCCAAGAGTACTCAGACTCCAAGAAAAGGCTTAGGGATTTCCTCTTGCTCCCTCAGCACAGGCCTCTGGCTATACCTCCTGTCTTAAGACATACTAGATGATGTGTATTCGGAGGCCTGCCTCAACCCAGATTCTTTACCTCCAGCTCCAGTCAAGCCTGACTGGTATTACCGGGTTCCTGATTCACACCAATTCCTATACAAAAGCCATGCGGCTGACCCAGAAAATATTTCACAGGGTCCCAAGTGAATTAAGGCCTCCACTGCTAAAAATCCATTACCTTCAGAAAGAGATTCCAGAGCTTTAGAAAGGTGGGGGAAAAGGTATACACCTCTGCCACCTTAACCATGAGGGCATTAAACTGTCAGTTCCATATGTTAAAGTACCAACAGTTTCTGTTATCACAGTTGAAAAGCAAAATGTCACAACCTGAACAACCAGACTTGAAGGAGTTGCAGGATTTGTTACATAGTGCAGAGCAAGTGGGTAAACATACCTTGCAATGTGGTTTTTGATGCTTTAGAGGCCTCATGTAGAGCTGATGTTACAGGATCAGTCATACGTAGACATGCTTGGCTCAAAGAGCAAACCTTACCAGATCATGTCAAAGCTAAATTACTAGATGCACCTCTTCAAAAAGATGTATTGTTTTGGTGTTAAAGCTGAGGAGGTATTAAAGAAAATGGAGGAAAAGGCAAAATCAATGCAATCAGTGAAAGATTTCCTACAGGTACAACCTCCACGTTTCAGTAGAAATTGGCCTTCAAAAAATTGGTCCTTTCCAGACACGGACAGACCCCAAAGAGGTAGATACAGGCGGCCGAGGGGTAGAGGGCAATCTCAAGGATCGTTTAGAGGCAGACAATGACAAGCACCTACACCAAGAGGTGGTGAGGATAGTTCACAGCCATTCAGAAAGCAGAACCAATGACTTTCCCCTTTGCATGCCAAGCAAGGCTCAAATGGCAGCACCTTTAGGCGGAAAACTGGCATTATTTTCGAAAAATTGGCATATTGTCACAAAAGACAAATGGATCCTGGACATTATAGACAGAGGCTACAGATTCCACTTTCACACCCTTCCAAAAATGAGAGGCATGCCAAACCTGTCACTCAATCAAAGGGCAGAGGCACAAAAACAAATTTCAGATCTCATGGACATGAAAGCTATTCAAGAGGTACCTGCACAAGAACAGGGTCAAGGTTTTTATTCCAGACTATTCCTGGTACCAAGGAAGGGCAAAGATTGAAGACCTATTTTGGACCTATCCATCCTAAACACATTTTTACTCGTGCCAAAATTCAAGATGCTCACATTACAGCAGCTTCTTCCCATGCTGGGCAAGGAGTCTTGGCTGGTAACATTGGACCTCAAGGAGGCATACCTGCATGTCCCAATCAGGCAAGATTGCAGAAGATACCTCAGATTTCTTGCAGGTTCAACCCATTATCAATTCTCTGCATTGCCCTTTGGCTTATCTACTGCGCCCAGAGTGTTCACGAAATGCTTGGCATCAGTAATTGCTTACTGCAGACTTCAAGGGATACAAATATACCCATATTTGGATGACTGCCTGATCCAAGCGGACAGCAAGCACATACTTCTGAAACATCTGGCGTTTGTAATAATGTTGTTGAACTCTCTGGGATACACAGTCAACAAAAAGAAATCAAGGCTAATACCCTCTCAAACAATCATTTTCCTGGGTGCCAGCTTGAATACAAATACCCAGATGGCCTACCTCACGCCAGAGAAACAAGGGCAACTAAACCAATACTTCAGAAAACTGGCAACTTTCACCAGGCTAACTGCAAGGAAAATCCTGCAGGCTCTGGGATTCATGGCATCTTGCATCCTGCTTCCTGCTAATCCCATGTGCAAAGCTGCATATGAGGAAACTTCAGTGGTACCCAAAAAAAAACTATGGTCTCAACACAGCCACAGTTTGGAAACAATGATACCACTGATTCCATGTCTTCAAAAGGAATTTCTGTGGTGGGCTCAAGCATGCCAAAGAAACACAGGTCTCCCATTTGGCAAGCCTCAAGTAAATCAAGTCATCACAACAGACGCCTCGGATTACGCCTGGGGGGCACACATGACAGATCGCTGCATTCAGGGCAAATGGTCCCAAAAAGAAAAGCACCTACACATCAATCAAAAGGAAATGCTAGCAGTAATAAATGCTATTATGGCTTTCAAAGACCTGCTGCATCCAGGCCAGCTATTGATAAGGACAGACAACACCACAGTAATGTGGTACATAAACGGGGAGGAACCCATTCATACCCCCTATGCAGGCTAGCCATGTCTGTTTGGAAGATGGCTCTGGAACTACAAATCGAACTTCAAGCACAGTACCTGCCAGGCAAGGAAACCACGCTGGCAGACAACCTAAGCAGAAATATGACAGATCCACACGAATGGCAGTTGCATCCTCAAGTTTTTACAGAAATAATTCAAGCATGGGGAAGGCCAGACATAGATCTCTTTGCCTCCCACACAAATCACCAATTGACAAAATTCTGCTCAAGGACCTTTCATCCACAGGCCTGGAAAGTGGACGCACTCTTTCAGTTGGACAACAATGTCAGTTTATGCCTTTCCACCTCTTCCTCTGCTGCCCAAAGATGTCCTTCATGGATGCATCTGCAGTCATAACAAGTGGGTTGTCCTGTCGTCAGGCAGCCCTGCAGTCGGCCGGATTCCAAAGTCCGGGTCTGGCTTCGGCTGATGTCGCACTCCACCCGACGTCATCTCTGTTGGTCTTCGGGTATAAAAGCATCAGCCGACGCCATTTTCCTCAGTCTTTCTTGCCGCGTGGCGCCCGAAGCAGAAGCTGTTCGCAAGTGCCGGTCGGTCGGATCCAGCGATTACTTCTACCGAATACTACTTCGAAGACTTCTAAAGCTAAGTACCCCGTTGGGGACTCTTTCTTGCCTCAGCCGATGTCAGAAAAAGTTAACAATTGTTTAACCTGTGGGAAACAAATACCTCATAAAGATTTCCACTCTTACTGTCTGCCTTGTTTAGGCCCAGCCCACGACGTAGCAGCCTGTTCGGCCTGTGCCTCTTTCATCCGACGAACGCTTAGGCGTCGGTCGGAGTTTGCAGAACAGTTTTGGTTCTGATTTTGCGTACATTATGCCGCCGGATCCTCCGACTACCCCAAAAACGCAAAGATAAAGACCGACACTGGGTCCGCGGTTTCGGCGAAACCACGGTAAAGCAAACAGCGACTGTCTCTGTTTCGCTGAAACCGAGAAAACTGCTCAAAGTACAGCTGAACCTATTCTTACAACTGAGGCCCCTGCTACAACTCTTGAATCGACCTCAGAAATTTTACCCACTACGGTGGTTGACTTATCAGACACCATCCCTTGGATGTCTCTACCCCAGCACGTGGTGCTGCTAGGCCTCCAGCTGCTATGTCCATTAAGGCCTTCGCCAGGGCTAAAGCAGCCAAGACTACTAAATCAGTGCCTGTTAAACTCCCCACATCCAGGCCCCCTTCTAGTTCTCAAATGCTTTCTTTGGCAGAAGATTTAATTTCTTTAATTAGAGGATCTCAATCTCACCCAGACAGGGCCTCTCAGCCCCCAGAGAAGAGACTTAGGGCAGAGCCCCCTGAGCCAGTGTCTTCTGATGATTCTGCTGCTGAATCAGACATAACTGACCAGCCTGAGGCTCCCTTCTCCAATTTTGAAGAT
Source organism: Protopterus annectens (assembly GCF_019279795.1). Taxonomy (NCBI): domain Eukaryota; kingdom Metazoa; phylum Chordata; order Ceratodontiformes; family Protopteridae; genus Protopterus; species Protopterus annectens. The sequence continues at coordinate 1,097,205,586 of NC_056731.1, read as the reverse complement.
TCTGATGCTGAAGAATCCATTCCAGCTGCTTCCCCACCAGAAGAATTCTCCTTTGCGGAAACCTTGCATGCCATGCGAGAACAGTTCCAATGGCAGCAACAGGATTTTTCAGACTCCAGAAAAAGACTTAGGACTTTTCTGCACCTCCCACAGCACAGGCCCTTAGCTATACCTCCTGTTCTCTCTGTGGTGGATGATGCTTTCAATGATGTTTGCTCCGCTCCAGATTCTTTACCCCCAGCCCCTGCCAAACCAGACAGATTTTACAGGGTGCCAGGTACTCATCACCACCTTTACAAGGCCCCACTTGCAGACCCAGAAACTATATCCCAGGGTCCCAAGGCAGTAGCCATGACCACAGCTAAAAACCCTATTCCTTCTGAAAGGGAAGCAAGGTCACTAGACAGATGGGGTAAAAAGGTCTACACTTCAGCTACTCTCTCAGCTAGAGCTTTAAACTGTCAATTTCACATGATACAATACCAAGAGTTTATGCTTGATCAGTTAACTAAAAAACTAACCACTGATGAATCTCTTGATAAGAAATATGTATTAGAGATGGTAAATAACATACAACAGGTTAGCAACCATTCCTTAAAATGTGGCTATGATGCACTGGAGGCTTCATTTAGATCAGCCATGACAGGCACAGTGATAAGAAGGCATGCATGGCTAAAGGAACAAGCTTTACCGGATCATGTTAAAGCTAAGTTGCTGGATGCTCCTATGGACAAGACAAGTTTGTTTGGTACACCTGCCCAGCAGGTTATGAAGAAAATGGAAGAAAAGGCAAAATCTGTTCAAACTGTTAAAGATTTCTTGCAGGTTCAACCCCAAGGTTTAGCAGGAACTGGCCTGCCAAAATTGGTCCTTTCCTGACTCCACAAAATTTCAAAGGGGCAGGAATAGGTGTTCCAGAGGCAGAAACCAATCCAGAGGAGTTGCCTACAGAGGACGACAGTGGCAAGGTAACAACAGAGGCACAGACACAGCCACTGCCACTACATCAGCACAACCACAGTGACTTAATCCTAAATCCGCCTACCAGGGAACAAATAGCAGCAGGAAGTTAACCTTATTTTCAAAGAACTGGCACTACATAACAAAAGACAAGTGGATTTTACAAACCATAGATCAAGGTTACGGTTTCACTTCCACACTTTACCAGTCAAAGAGGAATGCCAAATCTACCTCCAAATCAAAAACAGAGGCTCTACGCCAGATAATGGAGTTAGCAAACATGAGAGCTGTGGAAAGAGTGCCAACAGCAGAACAAGGAAAGGGTTCTACTCCAGACTATTCCTAGTTCCAAGAAAGGAAAAAGTTGGAGACCAATTCTCGACCTGTCCACCTTAAATACATACATCATTGTCCCAAAATTCAAAATGCTGACCCTACAGCAACTTCTTCCCATGCTGGACAAGGAGTCTTGGCTGGTAACTCTAGATCTCAAGGAGGCATACCTGCACGTCCCCATTCGACCAATCTGCAGAAGATACCTCAGATTTCTTGCAGGATCAGAGCACTATCAATTCTCAGCATTGCCCTTTGGCTTATCTACTGCCCAGAGTATTCACAAAATGCCTGGCATCAGTAATCGCCCATTGCAGACTACAGGGAATTCAAATTTACCCATACCTGGACGACTGCCTGCTACAAGGGGACAACAAAAGCAAGCTGACAACAGATTTACAAAGGGTCATTTACTTGCTACAAGGACTGGGATACACAGTCAATTTACAAAAGTCAAGGCTGATACCATCCCAAACAAGGACATTCTTGGGCGCGGATGTGGACACAGTACAACAAATGGCATTCCTGACTACAGAAAAACAAAAGAACTTCCTCTTTACTTCTTGGCACTAACAAAACTGAACAAGTTAACAGCAAGAAAAGTTCTGCAGGCCTTGGGCTTCATGGCATCATGCATAATCTTGGTCCCATTTGCCAGACTACATATGAGGAAACTACAGTGGTACCTAAAGAATTTATGGTCCCAACACAGACACAGTCTAGAAACAGAAATCCCACTAATTCCATGCTTAAAACAGGAGTTCCTATGGTGGGCTCAGGCATGCCAGTCAAACCCAGGCCTACCCTTTCGCAGATGTCAACCAAGCCAGACCATCACAACAGACGCTTCAGACCTAGGATGGCGGGCCCACATGCTGGACAAATGCGTGCAAGGATTGTGGACACAGGATCAACTTCACCTGCACATCAATCTAAAAGAAATGCTGGCAGTAAAACTGGCAATCCAAAAGTTCAACCCATTTCTCAAAGAGGGCCAGTTGATGATAAGGACAGACAACACCACAGTCATGTGGTACATCAACAAACAGGGAGGCACTCATTCATACCCCGTATGCAGAATGACCTTGGAGCTGTGGACCCTGGCACTCAGCTACAACATTCAGTTACAGGCAATATTTGTACCGGGAAAGACAATACTCTAGCAGACATATTAAGCAGAACCACTTCGGGTGCCCACGAATGGAAGCTGCACCCGGACATCTTCAAGACCATCTCGAAGAAATGGGGAATGCCACAGATAGACCTATTCGCATCACCTCTCAATCACCAGCTCAAAAAATTCTGCACAAGGACATTCCACCCACTAGCATGGAAAGTGGACTCACTCTCCTTCAACTGGAAAGGCCTAACGGCATATGCATTCCCACCTCATCCTTTGATACACAAGGTACTACTAAAAATCAAGGAAGAACGTCCAAGGATAATCCTGATAGCTCCAAACTGGCCAAGACAACACTGGTACCCACTACTGAAGAGCATGTCTCGGAACAATATGTGGCCAATACCCCTGATGCCTTTGATGTTAACTCAGAACAACTACAGCATCATACATCCAAACCTAAAAACGCTGCAACTGACTGCATGGAACATCACATAGCAGCAGCTAATCCAGAACCTTCCCAAAGAGTTAAAGACATTATTCTGGAAGCACGCAGACCTTCAACAAGAAGGAACTCTGCTGGAAAATGGAAAAGGTTTGTCATTTGGAGTACGGAAAGAGGAAAAGATGTGTCAAACATAGATATGCCTAACATTCTGGAGTATCTGGCCGAACTTCTTCATTCAGGCCTGTCCTACTCCTCCATCAAGATACATGCATCAGCTATTTCAGCAGAATACAGCTTTGATCCACCTGTTTTTTCGCACCCTTTGCTCAGGCAGTTCCTCAGAGGAATCAAGAATGTAAAACCTCCAAGGAAACCACCATTACCAGCTTGGGATTTAAACTTTGTGCTAGAAAAGTTGACACTATCACCCTTTGAACCAGCAGCAACAGCAGACCTACAACACCTGTCATGGAAAACTGCTTTCCTACTGGCAATTACTTCAGCAAGGAGGGTTTCAGAACTACAGGCCTTAATGGCAGTGCAACCCTTCCTAATCTTCCACCAAGATAGTGTCCATGAGGACTAATCCTACATTTATGCCCAAGGTGGTATCCAGAGTGTCTTTAAACCAGGCAATCCACCTACCTACCTTCTTTCCCAACCCACAAAACAGAGGGGAAAGAATACTGCATACCTTGGATGTACATAGACAGCTACGCTACTACTTGGACAGAACAAAAAATAGCAGAAAGACTGACCAACTTTTGTAGCCTATGCAACAGGAAGGGAAGGAAAAGCTATTTCCAAACAGACAATCTCCAAATGGATAGGAAATTGCATACGATACTGTTACTCCTTCCATGGAAAACCAATTCCACAGAACATAAGACCTCATTCTACAAGGGCAACAGCCACTACCACAGCCTTCTTACGAGGAGTGGCAACCAAAGACATTATTGAGGCGGCTACTTGGACCTCCGTGCATACATTTGCCAAGCATTATAATTTGCCTCTATATTCCAGATCCCGAGCAGGGTTTGCCACTGCTGTACTGCAAGGGATCCTAAACACACCATAATCTACTTTTATCCTCCTCCCCTAGTTGGCTATGGTATTCTACCCACTTGTTATGACTGCAGATGCATCCATGAAGGACATAGTACAGTTTTGTACCTACCATAAATGTAGATGTCCGAACTGGATAGCATCTGCAGTCAGGATTACCCTCCCTCCTTCCCCTCTGTGGTACTCCTAGGGTGTTTACCCTCCTAATAGCTAGCTGTTGGGGGGGGAGTCTTTTATGGTGTATTTGTTTGTATATATGTATATATATGCTTATTGCTGTGTTGACCTCTATCTATTTGGAAACATTGGCATCTATCCAAATTTTTAGCCTGCAAGAGGGCTACTGGCATCTGGGGCAAGAAACACTGAGGAAAATGGCGTCGGCTGATGCTTTTATACCCGAAGACCAACAGAGATGACGTCGGGTGGAGTGCGACATCAGCCGAAGCCGGACCCGGACTTTGGAATCCGGCCGACTGCAGGGCTGCCTGACGACAGGACAACCCACTTGTTATGACTGCAGATGCTATCCAGTTCGGACATCTACATTTATGGTAGGTACAAAACTGTACTTTCTATTAAAAACCAGAGCAGACAGACCAAAGATGATTCTCATTGCTCCAGACTGGCCAAGACAACACTGGTACCCACTCCTGAGGAGCCTGACGCATTCCCCACCATGGATCCTGCCTCTAATGCCTCTTCTACTGACTCAGCACAACTTCAAAACTCTTCACAGTCAGCTGAAAACACTCAATCTAGCCGAATGGAAGATTCCTTAAATTCACAACAGACCCTACTCTCCAAGGAGGTGCAGGATGTCATTTTGGAGGCCAGAAGGCTTTCTACTAGAAAAGCCTACTCCGCAAAATGGAAACGGTTGTGTGCCTGGAATCAGAAAAAGGGTCAGAATCCTGGAATACTGAATTTACCTCAAATATTACTGTACCTAGCTGAGATGCTAAGCAGTGGACTTTCATTCTCCTCCATCAAAATCCATGCCTCAGCCATTTCTGCAGAATACAACACTGTTCTTCCTTTATTCACTCATCCCCTGTTAAGACAGTTCCTCAGAGGGGCTAAGAATATAAAACCCCCCAGGAAACAACCAGTACCTGCTTGGGACCTCAGTTTCATTCTAGAAAAACTGACCTTGCCTCCTTTTGAGCCAGCTGCTTCAACAGAACTGTAATATTTGTCCTGGAAAACAGCCTTCCTTCTGGCTATCACCTCAGCTCGTAGGGTTTCGGAACTACAAGCTCTCATGGCTGTGCAGCCTTTCATCATTTTCCATCAGGACAGAGTTTCCTTACGAACCAATCCTTCCTTTATGCCAAAGGTAGTATCCAGGGTAGCCTTGAATCAGGCTATCCACTTACCCACCTTTTACCCTAATCCTCAAAACAAAGGGGAAGAGGACTACTACATTCCTTGGACATTCGCAGACAGCTACGTTATTATTTGGACAGAACAAAGCCTTTCAGAAAATCAGATCAACTCTTTGTGTCCTATGCTACAGGAGCTCAAGGGAAGCCTATTTCCAAACAGACAATCTCAAAATGGATAGCCCACTGCATACGCTTTTGTTACTCTTTTCATAGTAAAACTGTACCTGCAGGCATCAGATCTCACTCCACAAGGGCCACAGCTACCTCTGCAGCTTTCCTCAGGGGGGTTCCTACCAAAGATATTTTGGAAGCAGCCACTTGGAGTTCTGTACATACCTTCTCCAAGCACTGTCACCTACCATTATACTCCAAATCTAGAGCAGGCTTTGCCACTGCAGTCTTGCAGGGCATCCTGGCTCCTCCTAGTTCCACCTAGTGCCTACCACCCCTTTTTTAGCTTTGGGATTCTACCCATCTGTTATGACTGCAGCTGTATGCACGATGAACATAGTACAGTTTTGTACCTACCATAAATGTAGTTGTTCGAGTGCTAATACAGCTGCAGTCCAGATTTCCCTCCCTCCTTCTCCTTTTGGGATAGGCCTAATGACTAACACCTCCTCATACAACCTGATTGGGGTATTCTTTTATGGTGTATTTGCTTGCAACTACTGTTTTTTGATTATATTGCATTGCATTTTTACATAAATTTATGTATTGCCTTCCTTCTGGGGGCACCTGACATCTGGGGCAAGAAAAACTGAAGAAAATGGTGTCGGCTGGTTCTTTTATACCCCTGTCGCACTGACGTCAGGGAAGGAGCGACGACATCTGACGCCGGACCTAGACTTTGGAATTCGGCCGAGGACCCGCCTGACGGCAGGAAAACCCATCTGTTATGACTGCAGCTGTATTAGCACTCGAACATCTACATTTATGGTAGGTACAAAACTGTACTTTCCCATAGGTCCATCCGGGCATCCTTTATCTAATGACAGGGAGAATACACTACTGGATAGGTTTGGCAAGAAAGCTTGTACCTCTGCAACTCTAGCAGTAAGAGCTGCAAATTGCTAATTCCGTATGATAGACTACTTTGAATCACTTCAAAATAAAATGATAGCAGAACTCAATTCCATGCCAGATAGAACCTTGTACAAGGAGGTGCAGGACATGGCCAGAGAAGCTTTATGAGTAGCTAGACACTTCTTGAAATGTGGATACGATACCTTAGATGCTTCTTGCAGAGCAGCTGCCACAGGTTTAGTTATCCGCTGACATGCATGGGTTATAACTCAGCCACTGTCAGATCAAGTAAAAGCAGAATTAGTGGATGGCCCCACAAGAAAGAGTTCCTTTTTGGACCTCCAGCTGAACATGTCTTCAAGAAATACAGAAAAGGCAAGCAAATTAAAACTATCAAAGAATTCTGTTTGCCTCTAACCCAGAGGTACAGTAGAAACTACCCCTGTAAACCATGATCCTTTCAACCCAGACCGGACAGAGGGAGGCCTCCCAGTGGAAAAAGTCCCAAGCAGTTCAGAAGAAGGCAAACAGAACAGCTACAGAGATCAGGTGCCGTCAAAGTGCATGCCCAGTACAGAGAAGTGCTGTGACTGTGTGCACCCCACCTCCCTACTGGACCCCTGGCAGGAAGGCTTTCCCTCTCCTTATACCAGTGGAATGCCATCACAGGGGATCAGTGGGTGCTTTATCCAATTTAAGGGAATCCTGGCCCTCATCTTCTTGAGCATACCAAGACCTCCAAAGGAAGAAGAAAACATCTCATCCTTAATTACCAAAGATTTACTTCAGCAAGGGTCCATACAGCCAGTAGCCCTAGGTCAAGAGGGAAAAGGCTTTAATTTAAAAATCTTCATGTTCCAAGAAAAGAGGGAACCTGGAGACCTATCTAAAGAAAATGCTAGCAGACTTACTAGCCATAAAAGTTTTTCTGACAGCATTACAGCCAGTAGCCCAACGTCAAGAGGGAAAAGGCTTTAATTTACAGATCTCCATGTCCCAAGAAAAGAGGGAACCTGGAGACCTATCTAAAGAAAATGCTAGCAGACTTCCTAGCCGTAAATGTTTTTCTGACGGCATTTAAGGCCAGACAGTATCACAGTCGTGATACATAAACAAACAAGGGGGTGCTTGTCTTACCCACTGTGCAGCCTTGCCAGAAAGATCTGGATGTTAGCCCAAGACTTGAGGTTACTCTTGTAGCATCGTATATTCCAGGCTACAGAAGTCTTCTTGCAGATTCCCTATGCAGGGACCCACTAGATCCAAACAAATTGATGTTGAAAAGGGAAATCTTTCTGGATCTCACCAGTATGTGGAGGGGGGGGTCCCATCTGTAGACCTTTTTGCCTCTTTCTACAACAAACTACTTCTAAGTTTCTTGGACAGAATACAACAGGAGGGAGCATGGGAAAATAGATGCCTTCTCCTTTGTATGGACCCAGCTGTTAATGTATGCCTTGGCCCATTAACCTTGATTCTAAGGTTACTTAGAAAGATCAGGACTGATAGGCCCAACATGGTACTGGTAGCCCCCTTCTGGCCCAGGTGACATTGGTTTTCTTTCTACTCCTCACCTTTAGCGAGGGGAGGTTTTGCATCCTCCCAAAGGACGTAGAGCGTCTCAGCCAGATCAGGAGTTTGGTATTCCACCCCAAACTGGCATCTTTCAGTCTAGCTGCCTAGAGGATTGAGTGATGACTCTCACCTTGAAGCATTACCCAAAAGAGGTGTTTTCTATTTTAAAGGAGGTAAGACAGCCTAACACCATAAAATCATATATGGCAAAATGGAAGAGATTTTCCACTTGGTGTCACGGCCGACACACTATCCCAGCTCAGTTAGAAATCAGTTAATTTCTGCCTTGCCTATCACACCTATTTGACCAGAGACTTTCTTATTACAGCGTAAAGGTTCAAGCTTCTGCTGTCTCAGCTTGCTTGCAGATTACTCCACCACTCTTCTCTCACCCTCATATGAAACTGTTTCTAAAAGGGGTAATTCACTAGAGACATCCCAGAAAGGACCCCATTCCAGCATGGGATGTAAATTATGTATTGGAAAAACTAACCCTGCCCTCTTTGAGCCGTCTGCTACTGTGCCTTTCAAGTTGCTCATTAAGAAGACCGCCTTTTTTTATAGCTGTCACTTCAGCTGGAAGAGTGTCTGAACTGCAAGCTCTCACTTGTATAGAGCTGTTCACTGGCTTTCAAAGGAACAGGATAACCCTCAGAACAAACCCATCATTCATGACAAAATTAGTTTCAGAACTCACGCTTAACGTGGTTATCCACCTGCCAAACTTCTTCCCAGGCCCACATAAAAAAGTGAAAACATTCCTCCACTCCCTGGATGTACACAGACAAATCGGGTACTACTTGGACAGAACTAAGGCTACGGACAGGGTAGACCAGTTTTTGGTATCCTTTACAGAGGGAAAACAGGACAAGCCTATCTCAAAGCAAACCATTTCTAAATGGATTGCAGACTACATCAGCTTCTGTTGCATGCACCATGGAAAGCCTCTATCTGGCCACATTAGAGCCCATTCCACCAGGCATGAGGGAACTACCACTGTTTTCCTCAAAGGAGCTCCCACTCAAACTATCCTTGAAGCAGCCACTTAGACTTCTGTTTACACCTTTACTATAAACACTATCTTAGGACAGGTTTCCAGGGCTGGGGAAGGGTTCGCTTCCGCCATCCTACAAAATATTTCCTAAACTTTCAATAATTTTCCTCCACCCTCAGAGTAGCTTTAGTAGCCTTGTCAAAGATTGATACTGCAGTGTTAACTTCAAAGAACGTAGTATAGTTGTGTCCAGCTGTCCCTAATTGTAGATGTTTGAGTAGATCATTGTTGCAGTACATATTCCCTTCCCACCCATCTACTTCTCACCTGTGTAGGGGCCATCTCTTGTTTCTCCTTCGCATATAATTCCTGTGGCTCCATCCCATCTATACTTAGCATTTCCTTCTCCTTTACATTCTCAGCAAAGACCAGACAGCTGTGGAGGTTATGTTGGCCTCCGGCATCAAACTGTTTTCCTTATCTTAGAAAGACCTGAAGATGGCACCGATGGATGCCCTTCTCATACCCTAACATCTGGATGTCGGTCATTGAGTGTCCCTGTGCTTGGGATGATGCTAAGAATCTGGAAAGTGTGATAGTCGCAGGCTTCTGCACGGCAGGAAGACCCAAGCATTAGTACTACAACATTGATTTACTCATACGTCTACAATTATGTTAAATAGGACACAATTGTACTTTCCATTGCTGTGCAGATAATTTTCCTTTGGAGAAAAGTCTTCCATGTAGTATATTTATTGTTAAAAGTTACTTTCCTGATGAGGAAAGTATTTCTTAAACTAGGAATTTGTTTTTGTTGAATGTCACATGATTTGTTCTTTTAAACAGGAGCAAATTTTTGTTTCTGGCAGTTTGAAAGTTATTTAAAATATTCTAAAACATTTTTTTCCTGTGGAGAAACTGTTTAAATTACTTTTGGGGGGCTGGTAAAGTGTATGAGTGCTTTACTGTGTCAGGAAAAAGTTACTTTTAAATATTTTTTATATTTTACTGGCTTGTGCTGCTTAGCTTCCCTGAGAAAGAAGCACCATTTTTGGTTTAACCAAGGAATAAACTGCTAGTCCCACAATTGTTGCCTTCCTGCCACAAAAATAAAGTTTCTTTTTGTGGCAGAAAAAGGCAGCATTTTCCACCATGGCAGGCTAGTAATTTTTCTTTAGATGCAGGTGGGTGACTCTGCTTTTGCCAGAGGTGGTTCCTGAGATCACTCATCTTTTCCCTAAATATTTCTGGTTGTTATCCATACAGTCACTATGTAATTGGAGGTAGGCATGTCCTCTGTGAATGTTGAGGTCCCTTTACTGGGCAAGGGAGAACCATTCTTGTCAGACTTGGGAGAAGGGACAGGATAGGTGCAGCTGCTTAGCCAGAATGTTGTTTACATCCCTGGGGGAAGCTCTTGCTACCATTAGTAAACCTGTCTGCACAATCTTTCCAGTCAAAATGAAACAGAAAACTACACCTGTATCTTCTGTTGCACCAGTTTCACTGGACTGGAGTAGTTTAATAGGTCTTTCTCAAGGTCTTGTACAGGCTATTGACACTTCTTATAAGGTGGCTTATGGTAAAAGAAAATGGGATTCCTCTTTTCCTGAAGAAATCCAACAAATTGAATCTATAGGGGAATGTGGTAGGTCAGATGCAGTTTTTCTTTTTTCTCATCAGATTTTTGATTCAGACACTGAGGAGTGCATGGTATCTGAATGTCCCTATGAGAGATTCTCTGAGACTATTACCAGAATATGCTAGTGTTTTCAGTGAGAGAACACTGAAGTTTCTCAGTCCCTCAGAAAATACTATTAACAGTTACAACTGAAATTCCCAGAATATTTACCCATTAAGCATTGCTGTCAGCTTTGGACGATGTGTCTGTTAAAGCCTGTGGATGTTCTTCGTGTTTCACTGTTGCAGTCATCACACTTGGGTTATCCTGACAGGGGTAGCCCTCAGTCGGCCCGAATACCAGAGGCTTAGTATTTCTGCGTCAGTTGCTGTTGCTTCAGGACTGACGTCAAGTTGTCAGTGGTATAAAATCAGGCAGCAGACGCCATTACATCAGTCTTTCTTGCCGAGGAGCCCGAAGCAGAAGTAGTTCACACAAGTGCCGGTTGGCCTCTACCTGAGTTTTCATTTATGATTTGAGTCATCCTGAAGTTTTCTAAAGCTAAGTACCCCGTTGGCGATCATTTTTTCTTGCTCTAACCGATGTCAGAAAAAGTTTACAATTGTCTTGCCTGTGGAAAGCAAATACCACACCGAGATTTTCATTCTTACTGCGTCACCTGTTTAGGCCCAGACCATGACGTATCTTGCTGTCATTTTTGTGCCTTGTTCAACGCCCGAACCATTCGTCGTTGGTCCCTTTTTGTCGTTAAATACTTTAGTCCTCTATCTCCATATTCTGAAATGGCTTCGGTAAGCCATCTGACTGCTGATATTCCGAAAAAACATAAGGATAAAGGCAGAGACAGACCCCACAGGTCCAAAGCTACCAATGATTCTTCCATTAAGCTTGTCGCCATTTCGCCATTACTCAGGCGCTTTTGCAGCGCCTGAGGACAGTTTCAGTGGATTTGCATGCCTGTACCAAGACCTGTTAGGAGTCCGGTATACCACGAGACTCTTCTTCGACTCTGGAACATATGGATGTTTCTACCTTGGATGGGTCCAGAGCCGCTGAGCAAGCACCGGCTTCTGAGGAAGTTCTTCGCACTACCAGTGTTAGACACAAACCGACGACTTCAGTTCTGTCTAAAACTACAGAGTTTCTAAGGCCAAAAGTAAGCGCTACGTCTGGAAAACAGACAACCAAAGTGCATGCATATGCTCCCGTGCCACATCATCAAATGCTTAGAATTGCAGAAGACTTTATTATGCTGATTAGGGGAAGTCAGCCTTCCCCTGCTAAGAGAAAAATAGATCAGTCCCCAGCAGCTTCAACAGAACAAGAGTCCGATGACTCTGAGGGTTCTGATTATGAAGACATGCCCTTATCTGCTTATGAGGATTCAGACTCTCAAAAAGTCCTTTTCAAAAATCCTACTGCTGACCCAGAGGTAATTTCCCAGGGGCCTAAAGGTGTCAAAGCAACTACAGCTAAGAATCCCACCCCTTCGGACAGGGATTCCAGAGCTTTGGACAGATGGGGTAAGAAAGTGTATACCTCTGCAACTCTCGCCAGTAGGGCTTTGAATTGTCAGTTTATCATGCTGAAGTACCAACAGCATATTATGGAACTTATTAATCAAAAAGAAAATAAAGAATTGCAAAAGTTTATGCATTCTGCAATTCAAGTCAGCAAACATACATTGCAGTGTGGCTTTGACACTCTAGAAGCATCTTGCAGGGCAGCAGTCACTGGTTCTGTACTGAGAAGACATGCTTGGCTTAAGGAGCAGACCTTGCCAGACCATGTCAAGTCAAAGTTATTAGGCGCTGCTTTGAACAAGGACAATCTATTTGGCACCAAAGCAGAAGAGGTTCTTAAAAAGATGGAAGAAAAAGCTAAATCTGTGCAGATAGTCAAAGAATTCGTGCAAGTACAGCCTCTTAGATTCAGTAGGGATTGCCCCTCGAAACATTGGTCCTTTCCAGCCCCCTTAAGGCCATCTCAAACTAGACCCAGGAGAAACAGATCCCCCAGACTGCAATCTCAGGGTAGGCAGAGATCTAAGCAATGGAGTGGCTCCACCTCTAAAGCAGGGAGTGCTAAACCATCCCCTTACGGCTAGAATTCCCAATGACTTCTGAACTCCACTCCCCACCTCTGCCCAACTGCTTGTGCCCCTAGGAGGAAAACTTGCCCTTCAATCAAAAAACTGGATTTCCATCACCAAAGACAGATGGGTCCTCAACATTTTATGCCAGGGGTACAAATTTTACTTCCACTCACTGTGAACCCCAAAAGGGTTCAAGAACTTCTTCCAAATCAGTGGGCAGAGGCACAACACCAAGTTCAATCCCTACTCTCTATAAAGGCAGTTCATCATGTTCCTGCGGAACAGATGGGTCAAGGATTCTATTCCATACTTTTCCTGGTACCCAGAAAAGAGGGCACTTGGCACCCAAGCCTAGATCTTTCAATACTCAACATCTTCCTGGTGATACCATAATTCAAAATGCTCACCCTAGAGCAATTTCTACCTATGCTAGCTAAAGATGCCTGGTTAGTCACCCTAGACCTAAAAGAAGCCTATCTGCCCATCCCTATAAGGGAGTCATGCAGGAAATAGCTACAGTTCAGGGCAGGATCTTTGCATTCAGTTCCCTGCACTTCCCTTTGTATTATCCACTGCTCCCAGAGTATTCACAAAATGCCTGGCTCTAGCTATTGCGTACTGCA